>NC_056732.1:1632671756-1632819256 GCF_019279795.1 Protopterus annectens
ACCATGTTTATTTGTACTGTAATAAAATGAAAAGCCTTATTTGTTGTTACAAATGTATTGTTATTTCTATATAGAGTACTAAAACCATTATGTTTCTTTCATACAAAAATGAAGATGTTGCCTTCCTACCACAACTGTATTGCATTTATTTTGTAAAACAATTAAAGCTGTGTTAAACCGTTTTTTTTGTTCTGCTGTTTTAGTGTACAGTGTGATTTAAATATTTAATTGTACAGTTGGTACACTGATGATTTTTAAGGAACGTTACTTTTATTTATTATCTAGTGACTTTTCATTCGCTTGAAATTTCTGTACACGTGACTGCTGTATTTCATGATGGATATAAAAAAGTTTTTGGATTCTGCTAATTGAATACTTTATTACCCTGATCAGTCATACGTGGATAGTTTCCCACCACTCCTTTGGCAATGAAGGCAAAGCCTTGACTCTGATCTAGATAACTTGAGTCTTACTAGTTGTTTTGGCATCTGTTGGAGCTGGTGTGGCTGAGAAAATGTATGACAGGTCTTAAGCCATCTTTACTTTCTTTTCAGGGGAGGGGAGGAAAGAGGGAGGTCTTGTGCATGTGAGCAAACTCTTTCTGGTAGAATCCCTTGTATCAGGGAACACAAGAGGTGTGACAGGCATCTGCCTGCAAGGGGAATGGCAGGGCAAATAGGTCATGTCTTATAGAGATATGTCTTGCTTAAAGTGATTTTCCAGTGTTAATGAATGCATTGCAGTGTTTGAGTCAAGTGCTGTGATGAATTTTTCCACTTATCTGTACTTTTATTTTTTTTATTTATGTATGTATGTATGTACGTAAATAAAAAGCTTCTTAAACTTTTTAGTAATCCATGTCCCAAATAAATTTATTATTTCCTACTGTGTGTTCCCGTGGTGTAATGTTATTTGTTTTCATACACTTTGAATCTGGCAGTTTGCTTAGAGGATTGAAGAGATGTTAACAAGCTGTTTCCTGTTGTCTTTCAGTGCAGGGTCTAATTCCCTCCGCCTTCGTTGCATAACTGTGCGACTCTGAGCATGTCCCGTAACCATACATCACTCCAGGGCTGAGTCTGACTGAGGTCCATAGAAATCAGTGCTCTACCCTGGAAACAAATTAAAGTAAAAATTCAAAAAAGTAATACTGGGGCGCCTTCATGTGTGTGGTGGTGCATCCATTAAAGTCTATGGACGCTACACAGATTTTTACTACACTAATTCAGAACAGCACGCCTCGCACGTACAGCATGCACGGTCAAACCAATCAGAAAGAAACACCAAAGGCCAGCATATATAGTTCCACGTTTAATTAAGTATAAAAATAGAAAAAGGACATGTTAATGTCCAAAAAATAATTCTAATCACTCAGACTAGTTTCGGCAACCGCCTTCTTCAGTGAGAAAAAGCAAAACACTTCACCAGCAACCCAGTGATCCATTTGTATATTCCCCCAGCCAATAAGAATGAAAGGTATATTCCATACCTATACATAAATCATGAGTAGGCTGTCAGGCTGTGAGAGAAAAAAAGTGTAAAGTTAATATACATAACCAAAGGTTTATAAGACATTTGCCATAGTTTGTACATGTTCTTTAAGGTGTAAATATTACAATGACAAAGTTCGAATGTTATAAGTAAGCATCCACATTTCTAGGTATAAACTATGAGCATGAAAGGAAATAAAATCCCTAAAAAATGAAAAAGAAAATTAGGAAGAAAAAAATGGAAATACAGTAACCATACTGGGTATGGCAAGGCAAAAAAATCATATACAGTATTAGCTACATTAATAGTATATAGAGATTAACTATTAATAACGTTGTTAAATATACTTATCATAAATATGTGGAGGGTGGATGTCCATTAAGATAAATAAATATGCTTGTCATAAATGGTCATTTAGACCTGGTGGAAATAACGCTCCAAGATGTATAATCCAATATTTTTCTTTATGACTGAGTATATTTTGCCATCCTTGTTGGTTGTGCCTGTTACCAGTAATTTTGTCAATGAAAGTGAACATGAATTTGGCAGTGGGGTGTTTAACAGTATGTTGGTATAAAGCATTGGTCAATTTTTTGTTGCGGATATCACTCCAATGTTCCCTTATCCTTATTCTTAATGATCGTGAGGTTTTGCCCACATAAAAGGCACTGCATTGACAGGTGGCCAAATATATGACCCAACTAGTTGAACAATTGCCAAAGATTCGGACATCTTACACTTTACTAGTGTTGGAACTGGTGAATTGTTTAAGCTTATTAACATGGCTGCATGAGGTACAGTGGCCACATGGGAAAGTCCCCAAAAGTTCATCCCCTGTTTTAGTAAGTTGTTTGTACTTGGCCCCTCCACTCTCTTTCTGTTTGTAGTGCGAAAATAATGTTCCCAAAGTTTTACCTCTCCTGTATGAAAATGAGCATTGGTTTCCCAGGATGCCCCGAAGGTAATCATTAGCTAGAAAAATGTTCCAATTATTGTTTAGAGCATTCCTAACTATCTGATGATTCTTGCCAAAAGTGGTAATGAACCTGATACTGTCCTCCTTAGGATTGTTGGTAGAGTCCTTGTATTCTAGCAGGGTTTCCCTTTCATGTTTGTCAGTCCAAACACTGGCTGATTCAATGTCAAATATAGAATATCCCCTGTCCAAAAATCTGTTCTTCAGATCCACTTTGGCCTTCTCATAGTCAATATTTGAGGAATTGATCCGTTTAATTCTCAAATATTGAGATTTGGGGATGTTGCGGATGGTGTGGCGTGGATGCATGCTAGATGCATGAAGTAATGAGTTGAATTGTGGATATTTTCGATGGCTCTTGGTATTGAGTGTATGGTCACTATTCCGATACACAGTAACATCCAAGAAATGTATGTGATCAATGTGGGATGTAATTGAAAACTCGATACCTCGTATATTGCTGTTAAGATATTCCACAAATTCCATTAGGTAAGTGGCATCCGCACGCCACACCATCCAGCTGTCTATTTCAACCAAATAGATGTTATGTAGGGGATTGTATATAAGGCACTCTTCCAGATAGGCCATAAAAAGGTCTGCATAGATCGGGGCAAAAGAGGCCCCCCATGGCCGTATCTTGCAGTTGCCAGTAACAGTCCCCTTGAAAATAGAATACATTTTTGTTGAGGACATGTTCGGACATACAGATAAGCAATGTGTTGAATCCAGGTGGATATAATTCAACCTTGTTTAACCAATATTCTAAAGCCTGCAGCCCTGCCCAGTGTGGTATGCTTGTATACAGAGACTTTACATCCAGTGTGCACATCAACCATTCTGGCTCAAGTTGTGTATCTTCAATGATTTTTAAAAATTGGGTTGTATCCTGTATTCTTGCCCTGACATTTGACAGAAGTGGTTTGAGATATTGTGTTAACAATGCAGATAATGGTTCCGTAAGTGAACCCATGCCAGATACAATGGGCCTACCTGGAGGGTGCATAATTGATTTATGTATCTTGGGAAGTAAATACAAAATTTGCTTGGATGGATCCCTAACCGTAAGATGTTGGACAGTTTTCATGGTAATGATGCCCTCTTCGAATGCTGACTCCAGAAAGACATCAATTTCCTGTTTCAATTTGTTTGTAGGATCAATACCCATATGCATATAGCATTGGGAGTCGGATAATTGTCTAAGACCCTCCTGGACATAATAGTCCATATTTAAAATTACCACAGCTCCTCCCTTATCAGCTTGGAGTATAACAATGTTGTGATTTGATCTTAGTTCGGAGAGTGCCTCTTTCTCTGCAGAAGTAATATTATCCGGTGTAATATGACATTCCAAATGAGGAAAATGTAAATCTTTGAGTACAGCCTGTTGAAAAATGGCCACATTCTTATTCATGGGTGGTTGAAAAGTGGATTTGTGAAAAGTAAAATCAGAAGATCTTTGAGTGATGGAAGTGTCCTGTTCTGAAATAAGTATTCTAAGGTTAAGTCTACGACAATAATCCATCACATCCAATGAAATTTGATATTGATCAGAGAAAAAACTAGGAACAAAACCCAATCCTTTATTTAGTATTTTGTGTTGGTCATCAGTCAGTACAAAATCAGATAAGTTAAGAACATTGTCAAATTGTGTTTTCATTGTTTCAGTAGAGATTGTATCAGTCCTGTCATTGAATCTGTTCCTATTTTGATTGACATGTTTCCTTCCCCCTCTGGATTTCCTACCTCCCCTAAAGAGAAATGTGTATTTGTTTTTTTCTTAAGTGGTGAATTGGCTATCGTTCCACCCTCACTGTCGGTATATGATGACTCCTCCCCTGATGTGCTAGTGTGAATTTGGTCCCTGTGTTTTAGTATGGACCTGGGTCTCTTTCTGGTCCTGCCCCTGGTCATTCCTGGGACGGTGTCTTGGAATCTCACAGTCCTCTGTCTTTGAAATGGATGTCCCTTGTCGTAATCCATGACATCTCTATTAAATTTCTTAACTTTTCTATCCCTGATCATTTTGTCATATGTAGTTAGTTCTTTGGACAACCTATCAAGTAACTCATGATAGTTGGTACTGGACTGAAATTTTTTACACTCCATGCTCAATTCTTTGACTTCTGATACACATAAGTCAATTGTCCTTTCATAGTAAGAGGCTAAGATTTTGACAAAAACCATAGAGCCATTTCGTAGTGCCTCATCCCATTCATCAGTCAGCCTCTGTTCAGATCTGCTGACTAGTGGGCGAAGTTTGATGCGAAGGCCTCTAGGGGCCATGTTTTTATGTAAATAGGCCTTGAAAAGCCTCAGGTGCCATATATTGGCCCTCAGCCCTTTAAGTCCTTTCTCTAGGTTACGAAACGCCAGTTCACAACTGTCAGAAATGTTAGAATTGGGTTGACTTTGGTTGTTGCTTGGGATTTGATCTAATCCAAAAACACCAGTGTCTTCCCTATCAGCACACAACCCGTCTAGTATTTTGTCCAAATCCATAGTAAATAATAATATAGGTTGTCCAAGAACCAATATAAAGAATGCCAGATAAGACAGAATGGAAGAACCTAAGGCAGGGCCAGAAGGAGTGACCCAACCAGAACCATACAATAATAGCAAACTTTGTAATAATGCACGGGACAAATTCCACCAGAATATGATAACAAGTTATAAATCCACACAGTAGCAATATGAGCCTATCTGTCTAAAATAATGAGAGGAGCCAAATGTCATCCTAGGGCACACTGTTGGTAAAAATCTGCATAAATAAATGGCATAAGCGTTCATCCGTGTTTTTGGATTAGTGATCCTTAGATATAACAGTTTTAGTATTCTTCATCATCAATATGTAAGAATAATGGCAAACCATAACTTTATAATCTAAAGTCACATATTCACATCCATGCTATATGTGGACCTACTCAAAATCAATAAGATTATTATAGGTTCCAATAAGTCCTATCAAATAAACGCTATAATGCTCCTAAAACATAATAATTTGAAGTCCCGATGTGCCCTACTTACAGTGTTTGGAATGTTTATTCAACATCTGTGGACAGTCGCTAGGTGCGATACACATTAGACTGAAAAAACATATAGATTATAATCTAAGATAAAAAACCTTGCTCCAAAAAAGTACAACACTTTTAACATGCCTGATGATAAACAACAAAGCCTGCACTCCTCCTATAGTATTTACACAAATGAACATTCAAAGATCATATCACTTAAAGACATAACCCGAAATTTATACAACATAAAGAATGTCATATAAAACATGTATGTCCATGAGTTGTTGGAAGCCCACGTTTCATATTCAAGATTGACCAGATATTGTTCTTGATGAAAAAACATCAATTGCATTCAACCATAGCAAAGAAAAAGCTTCCAGTGCATACATGTGTTAATCAACAAACACCCTTGTATATGGGTAGTAATAACACGTTGTCTAGCTATAACCCAACCCAAATGTCCAAGAGGAATATATTTGGTATATGTTTGTTATTATCAAAGTTAGTGCATAAGCATCACCTTCCAATCGCATAGAAAATGTTCTCTATTATATGCTAATATGCCCATAAGTCCAAATAGTCCATTGAGATAAACCAATGGCCTTTCCAAAAAAGTGCTCGTACGTGTTCATGGTGATCCGCTAAACCAATAGCTGATGTACGAGGTATTTTGTTGTTATACTGAAACACCCCTGAATGTAAAAAATATTTCCTTTCGATGTAAAAGATTCAGTACCTGAGTTATTGTATCATCGTACTCCTTAGGCCATAGAGAACGATTTTCTCTCTAAAGCGTGGATTCGCCCATAAGTCCAAACAGCCAATAAACGAAAAAAATGGAGTCCCAAAAAAAGAAAATTAAAGTCCCAAATGTGCTGGTACAATCCTGGAGTCACGCTGGTGAAGTAAAGCAAAGTTTCATCATCAGGGAAGGAGTCCTCTCCTGCCGAAAAGTGGAGCTGAACGCCAACAGCGAGGTACAAGAAGCAATTCAAAACAGCATGCCTCGCACGTACAGCATGCACGACCAAACTAATCAGAAAGAAACACCAAAGGCCAGCATATATAGTTCCACATTTAATTAAGTATAAAAATAGAAAAAGGACATGTTAATGTCCAAAAAATAATTCTAATCACTCAGACTAGTTTTGGCAACCGCCTTCTTCTTTTCTTCCTAATTTTCTTTTTCATTTTTTAGGAATTTTATTTCCTTTCATGCTCATAGTTTATACCTAGAAATGTGGATGCTTACTTATAACATTCAAACTTTGTCATTGTAATATTTACACCTTAAAGAACATGTACAAACTATGGCAAATGTCTTATAAACCTTTGGTTATGTATATTAACTTTACACTTTTTTTCTCTCACAACCAGCCTACTCATGGTTTATGTATAGGTGTGGAATATACCTTTCATTCTTATTGGCTAGGGGAATATACAAATGGATCACTGGGTTGCTGGTGAAGTGTTTTGCTTTTTCTCACTGAAGAAGGCGGTTGCCGAAACTAGTCTGAGTGATTAGAATTATTTTTTGGACATTAACATGTCCTTTTTCTATTTTTATACTTAATTAAACGTGGAACTATATATGCTGGCCTTTGGTGTTTCTTTTACTACACTAATGCCACTAAGGCTAAAGTCTATTGCTTTCCTCAGTGACATCAGTGTAGCAAAAACAAACTTTTCAAATTCTGATTTCTCCCTGAAGAGAAAAAATACATGCTCCTTTATGCATAGAGGTTGTGTTCAGCAGTTTTTACACTACATGCAGTGGAGAAAACAAAGGTAAGCTGAACAAACATTTAAGAAAGCATTTTAACAGAAGCCAATTGCACACCAACCCCTTGGAATGGAAAGAAGCAGGCATGTGAATTATGGCTTTAAAAAAAAAAAAAAAAAAACGTGATTCTTAATCACAGCTGTTGTCAATTGGTTGACACCCTGTTAAGAACAACAAACTGGCCAGGTGCACAAGAGAGGAAGCTGATGGTCAGCAGGCAAATTGTGCCAGACAGAAAGAAAAAATAAATAATTACATTGAAAAACTGTCCATATCAAGTCAATTACAGGTTTGATGCAGTTTAAAGCAATGTAGCAGACTTTTTTCATATTATCTTCTAAGGAGAGACATTTCATGCCAGCGTCAGAAACGCATTGATCAAACAGCATAAAGAAGAGCGATGTAAGAGATTCAGTCTTCTTCTGAGTTTTCTACCTTTTTATTTACTTCCAGTCTGCCGGCAGTTGACATTACAATTGCTGACATTTCAGTAGGGAGCCATTGTAGACTCCTCGAACTACAGAATAGGGTGATGGAGAGGGGACTCTACAGAGGCATTCAGAGGGACGTGAGTCAGATGGAGAAGAGAGTAAGAGGTTGGTAGGGATGGAAGAGGTAGAATGTTAAGTGCATTGAAGAGCTGGCTATAGAAGTTTGGCTCAATCCTCCATCAGTCGGATTTAACTTGATGTAGTTTCTACATCACAGGCAGTGCCCACTGCCAGATCTTCAACTCAGCCATGAAGTAGCATCACCAGCTCATCCTAGAAATTGCTGTAACAAAAAAAAATGTTGCTGACCAAATGGTCTAATTCATCTGGTCCCATTAATCCTTAGTCTGGAGATTTTTACTTTTCTACAGTGAAGCATTTGAAAAACCTGTACAAGAAGTATATTTATTGCTATATTTCCTGTTGTTGCTAATTTTCAGTCAGGAGGCCATTTACTTGGTCACATTTATATGTATTTCTACCCTCTGCCCTATTTCAGTACTTTTCAAAATTTCCCATGACACACATTCACATGTGCATGCCTTGTTTGAACATGTGCACTGTAGCAGACCCAAGTTCGTTCTTGTCATTTGGATTGTTTAGATGTCCTTCCATATCACTGTTGCAGTATTCCTCACATAAGGTATCTCCTGTCATGGATAGCCCAGCATCCAGCTAGTATACCAAAGTGTTTACATTTTATAGGCACTATACATCATATGTATCCTTCCTCATAGGACATAAAGGTGACATACGGATGCAGATTTGCAGAACTTCTTTGCCACCAGTCCGAATGCCATCATTGAACGTCTGTTTGAATGGCTGTGTGTGTGCTGATTACCAGACCATCTTCAGATAAGAGCCCCGCTGGGAATTTTTCTTTGTTTTCTCACATTTGTTGTTACTTGTGTTCATGTCTTCCAAGAATGGAAAATATCAGTGTAGAAGGCAGATTCCCCATAAAGACTGTCACAACCAATGTCTTTTTTGCCTAGTTGTTTCCTACAATAATACACAGTGTTTTGTTTGTCATGATTTTGTCCCTAAAACACCCCATACTCTATCTTTCCTCTCTACATACCATAAGAACCAGTGTTTTAAATTGTTCACTCAGGGTGCTATGGCTGCATCCACCCATCCCAAGAGACAGCCTGCTTCCAAGAAGAAGCCCAAAAAGTCTAGGCCCAGTCTGTTTGCTGTCCGCCTCCACTTAGCTAGTGAAAGTCCTGAAGAATGTCCTGTTCTTGCTTCACATTTCTCAACCACAACCCTGTTGGAGGCCAGCATGGATCAGAGTTTTCACATGTCCTCTGAGACTTTTGAAACATCTGCTCCATACATTGAGGGGGAACCATGGCTGATTATGTCCGATTGGCCAAGGGAGGGTGCTCTTCAAGTCTTAGTCCAAGAAGAGATTCCTACTACGATCATTGAATCCCAGCATGAGCCGCTGAGGGTTGTGTGGCAGACTTCCTCCTAAGAAAAAGCAGAAGAGCAAGTACAGTGCCCGTATTGCTAAAGATTTACTCACAGCTTGTTCAGTGCCTTGATGCCTTTAAACCTCCTCAGAGAGTGGCAGTCCCTGCTCCTCCCCTGATCTTCCATGCCTGTTAAGAGGACAAGGGATTTGGATTCCTTTGATGAGGTCTTAAATTCTGAGGAGGAATTCCTTGCATACTTATCTCATATTCCTTCTACTGTAGACTATGGCTCAGAGGAAGAGGCTTCTTTGAGCCCAGATTCCATCTTGGAAGAATTATCCTTTGGAGATACTATTGCTAGTGTGATGGAGTACATTAAGTGGGTTTGCTCCCAGCTCTTTGACATCCAAAAGAGATGCTATGAACATTTACAAATGTAGTCTTCTAAGTCATCTGCAGTTCCTCCTGTGTTGGCAGCACTTTAGACATATTTTCTGCTGCCTTTGTAGCTCTTGCCCTTAGCCCCCAGTCCCCAAGAAACCTAATAGATTCTACAAGGTGCTTGAGGATTGCAAATTTTTGTTTAATTGCCCTTCTGCTCACCCCCTCCATGGTTTAAGTCTGAATTGATAAGCCTTCTTTTTTGCCTACTTCTAAGTTCCTTCCTTCTGATAAGGATAGAAGAGCTATGGAGAGGTTGGGTAAAAAAGTGTATACTGCTGCCATCTTGTCATTTCAGCTATTAATTACCAAACCCACATGACCAGGTATGTCCTGACTTTACTTTCTCAGATAGCTAAATTTGTGTCTAATCTGATTCAGAAGGAAAGCTTCAGCTGTCCCACTTTGGGTCCACTTCCCAGCTTGCTCTTCACTCCATAAAATGGAGTTGCAGTGCTGCTGATGCCTCTTCCAGGGCTGCAGCCTTTGGTTCTGTAATGAGACATTTTTCTTGGCTTCGTCTTCAGGCTTTGCCTGATGATATTTAAGCCAAACTTTTGGATGCTTCTCTGGATGTCAAGAATCTTTTTGGGACTGCTTCTGCTGACATGTTCAAGTCCCTCCAGGATAAAGGTAAGGCCACATGGGAACTCAAGCATATTTTTGTCTCCTCTATACCCATATTCCAGAGGAATTACCCTTCTAAATGTATCCTTGTTCACAGGCAGACTCTTCAGCCTTCCAAAGGTAAGAAGAGTTCCAGGCGTACTCCTCTTAAGTCCACTTATTCTCCTACTTCTTGGAAGCCTTCCTTTCAGGACAAGCCTGTTTCTGTTGAGTCTCTGCCTTTCTCTGTGTCTCCCAAATTGATAGATCACCTCAGACTCTTAGGTTCACTTTGTCCTTCATCAGGAGTATTTCATGATATGGAAATCTCTTTTACTCTTTTCATGCATTCCACAGCCTCTTCCAGACCAGCTCACTCTTTTCCCAGAGATTTTGCAATCCCTTTTGGATCGGGGCACCATTCAGTCTGCTCCACCCAAGTAGGAAGAGGTTTTTACTGAAGGATGTTTTTGGTTCCTCTGGACCTCTCTCCTCAATACTTTCCTCAAGGTCCCTTCTTTCAGGATGCTGTCTCTTTAGACTTTGTTTCCTCCTCCTCTTCTTCTTCTTCCCCAGGACTTCTTGGTGTTTCTAGACCTCAAGTATGTCCATCTTCACATCCCTGTTCACCCTGTATTCAGAAAATATTTACTGTTCTGTGTTTTTTCCTCTCATTTTCAGTTTTCTGCTCTGCCCTTTGGCTCTTCTAATACCCCAAGGTATTCACCAAATGCCTTGCTCCTGTCATTGCCTTTTGCAGGCTTTGAGGATACATATATTCCCTTATCTAGATGACCTCCCCCCAGCAGTCTTCCTCAAGATCTTCACTTTACCACTTTTCTTTTACAATATATAGAGTTCATCATCAATCTCAAGAAGTCAGTGCTTATGCCCTCCAAGGATCATGTTTTTCTCATTTGCAGGATTTGGACCATTCCCATGTTGGCCTGTCTTTCCTCTGCCAAGGTTTTGTCTGTGATGACCTTTTTCCAGGTTCTTCTTCCTCTGTCCTCTATCACAGTAGGGAATTCCTCAGGATTCCGGGGTTTATGCCATCCAACATTCCTATGCTTCCTCTTGCCAGACTCCATATGAAGAAGCTTCAGTAATACCTCAAATCGGTGTGGCTTCCACATTGCCACTTCCTGGAGTTCTCTGTCCCTTTGATTCCTTGTTTCAAACTTGAGCTCCAGTGGTTGATTCAGCAAATTTCTGTCAATCCAGGGCTGCCCTTTCATGCTGCATTTCTTACCCAAGAACTGTTCACAGATGCCTCAGACCTGGGGTTGGGCATCTCTTCTGGCCCTGTGAAAGTTCAGTGCCTCTGGCCTCTTCATCAGAGGTCGGTCTATAGCAACATAAAAGAAATGAGGGCTCTGCAGGTTGTTCATTCCCTTTTTCTCCCAGGTCCCCCTGAAAATCTTCATGAACAAGGTATGAGAAGTTATTTGCAAACTAGCTCTTCAAGCCTGGGATCTGGCTGTCAGTTATCAGGTGATGCTTCAGGCAGTTTTCATTCCTTCAGAACAGAGTTAGTGGCAGATTCTGTGAGCAGGTCCAGACACAAAGTCACAAATGGATGTTTCACAGGGATATATTCCTGGACATTATTCATCAGTGGGGTATTTCTCAGATATTTTTTTTTTTGCCTCCCCTCTGAGCAGATAACTCCCTCTGTTTGTTTCTATAGTTCCAGGTTCTCTGACTTGGAAAGTGGATGCCCTGTCCATTACTTGAAAGGGAATGTTTCTGCATGTCTTTTCTCGCCTTCCTCTGCTACCATGATTTCTGCACAAGATCATGCAGAACTGTCCCAAAATCTTTTGGTAACTCCCTTTTGATCTAGACAACACTGGTTCCCCCTTTTTATTCATCTGGCTAGGGGCAATCACCACAAGTTACCTCACTCGGTGAATCTTGTCACACAAGACAATAGACCTCTTATCCATCCTCACCTGTCCACTCTTCAAATGAAACTGGGTGATAGGGTTTTGATCCTTTTTAAGCAACTCTTTTCTGAGGATGTGCTTAGGGTTCTGCAGGAGGCCAGGAAGCTAGCTACCAGAAAATCATATATCTAAATGGAAAAAAAAATGTTTGGTGCCTCTTTCACCATCAGGATCCATTCTCAGTAGGGGGTTCATCTAGTTCTCTCATTTGTGTGATCTTCTCCATGCTAGTTTGTCATATTCTTCACTCGAAGTTGACCTGTCAGCTTTCTCAGCTTGTATGCCCTTGAACCCTCCTTTGGCCACTTGATTTGAGGCCAAGCAATTCCTTAAAGGCGTCCATATCAGGCCCTGGAGAAAGCCTATTCCTCCTCCTTGTGACCTTAGTTTTGTTCTTGAAAAGTTGACTCAGGCTCCTTTTGAACCTGCTAGTTCAGCTTCCTTGCAGCTTTGTACTTGGAAGGCTGTTCTGCTGTTGGTCCTTACTTCAGCCAAGAGAGTGTCTGAACTTCAGGCTGTTATGGCCATTCTCCTTTTTTAGTTTGTCACCAAGACAGGGTTTCTCTTCGTACTAATCCTTTTATGCCCAAGGTGGTTAATGAGTTGTCTTTTAATCAGTGTATTCAACTTCCTTTTTTTCTCCATATGCACAGTCTGCCAGTGAGAAGGTTCTCCACACCTTGCAGTTGCATAGACAGCTCAGATATTATTTGGATAAAACAGTTGTTTCCAGTTCTGAGCAGCTTTTTGTTTCTTTTCATTCCAGGATTTTGGGTTTACCCATTTCCAAACAAGCCAGTTCCTCCTGGATCTCCAAGACATTTCCTTTTGTTATTCCTTTCATGGCAGACATATCTCTTTGTCTGTAAAGGCATAGTCTACTATGGTGGTTGCTTCTTCTGGTGCCCTTTTTCAAGGGTTTTGACACCAATTCCATCCCTGAAACTGTTAGTCCTCTGTTCATACTTTTGCTAAGCATTACAAATTGGATATTGTTTTCAAGGCCAGTGTAGTTTCTTCCAGGACTGTTCTGCATAGATTTGTAGAGAACTGTTCTTTCAGTCTTCTCAGGTCTTGTACTCTCCGTTCAGTGAAGAATTCTGCAACAGTGATGTGGAAGGACAGAGTACAGTTGTGTAAATTCTTACTAAAACAGTAGATGCCCTTCACTTCACTGTTGCACTATTTGATCCCTCCTTCCTTCCCCTGTCTGTTATGACTCTTGCCCCCCTCTTTTGTTACCCTCCTGGCTAAGGGGCTTTTATCTTCTTTCCCTTTTGAACTTTTTTCTACTGGATGTACATATTCCACAGTGTCCTTGGGAGTCTTTTGTTCCTCCTGGGGCAATTCAGTTCTGCATATTTGTGTCCATACATCACCTTTATGCCCTATGCAGGGAGATTACGTGTGATGTACAGTGCCCATAAGATCTGTTGGCTTTGGTATACTGGTCATACAACATTGAGCTATCCTTGGCAGGAGATCCCTTCAGTGAAGAATACTGCAGCAGTGAAGAGCAGGACTTCTACTGTTATGGTAGGATTCTACACAACTATAGATGTCCTTCAAGGATGCATCTGCAGTCATAACATATGGGTTGTCCTGCCTCAGGCAGCCCTTCGGTCGGCCGGATTCCAAAGTCTGGGCCTGGCCTCGGCTGATGTCGCACTTGCTCCGACGTCAGAACGTCTGGGGTATAAAAGCATCAGCCGACGCCATTTTCCTCAGTCTTTCTTGCCGCGCGGTGCCCGAAGCAGAAGCAGTTCACAAGTGCCGGTCGGCCAGCTCCTTTGATTCAGGTACCGAAGACTTCGAAAAAGCTAAGTACCCCGTTGGGGACTCTTTCTTGCCTCAGCCGATGTCAGATAAAGTAAATAATTGTTTAACTTGTGGGAAACAAATACCTCATAAGGATTTCCACTCTTACTGTCTACCTTGCTTAGGCCCAGACCACGACGTCTCAGCCTGCTCTGCCTGTGCTTCCTTCAACCGACGAACGCTTAGGCGTCGGTCGGAGTTTGCAGAGGAATATTTTGGGACTAACTTTGCTTATATAATGCCGTCGGAGACTCTGACTTCACATACAGTTAAAAAACGGAAGGACAAGGACCGACCCTCGCGGCCCGCGGTTTCGGCTGAAACCTCGGTCAGGCCTACTGCGAGTGTCTCGGTTTCGGCTGAAACCGAGTCCTCGGTGCTTCCTGTTACCGAAACCTTACAACCGACCACCTCGGCCTTGGAGGCTCCGGCCGAGTCGGTTATTGAACTACCTACGGAAACCGGTGTCCGGGACATGTCCAACACCATTCCTTTAGACAAATCCACCCCTGCACGTGGTGCAGCCAGACCCCCTGCATCCATGTCCATTAAGGCCTTCTCTAGGGCTAAAGCTGCCAGACTTGCCAAAGCCTTGCCTCCCAATTCTACCTCTCAGAGGCCTTCTACCAGCACTCAAATTCTCAGCTTAGCAGAGGACCTTATCTCCTTAATTAGAGGTTCTCAACCTCACCCGGACAGGGGCCCTCTTCCACCTCCAGATAAAAGGCCCAGAGTTGAGCCCTCTGACCCCCACTCTTCAGATGAGTCTATGGATGAATCTGTGTTGTCAGAGCACCAGCAGGAGGCTTATTCGGCCTACGAGGATTCTGTTGCTGAAGAATCTATTCCTTCGGCCTCCCCTCCTGAAGAATTTTCTTTTGGTGAGACACTGCATTCCATGAGGGAGCATTTCCAATGGCAGGGCCAGGAATTTTCTGATTCCAGAAAAAGATTAAGGACCTTTTTACATTTACCTCAGCATAGGCCTTTGGCTATACCTCCTCTTTTGAATGTTGTTGATGATGTGTACTCTGATGCTAGTACAGCCCCTGATTCTCTGCCTCCGGCTCCTGCCAAACCAGATAGGTACTACAGGGTTCCGGATTCTCACTTTCACCTGTACAAGGCCCACACTGCAGACCCAGAAACCATTTCACAGGGCCCTAAAGGGGTTGCAGCTGCCACTGCTAAAAATCCTTTACCTTCTGAAAGGGAATCTAGAGCTTTAGAGCGATGGGGAAAGAAAGTATATACTTCTGCAACTCTTTCTATGAGGGCATTAAATTGTCAATGCCATATGATTCAGCACCAAGAGTATTTGTTAGATGAATTGTATAAGAAACTTTCCTCCTCTGAGCCCCTTCACCGTAACTCTCTTCAGGATCTGGTGCATAACTCACAGCAGGTTAGCAACCATTTTATGCAATGTGGCTATGATGCACTGGAAGCTTCAGGTAGGTCAGCAATGACAGGGGCAGTTATACGAAGGCATGCCTGGTTGAAGGAACAAGCTCTACCGGACCATGTTAAAGCTAAGCTCCTGGATGCTCCAATGGAAAACAAAAATTATTTGGTTCCACAGCCCAGGAGGTCTTAAAGAAGTATGAAGAAAAGGCAAAATCTCTGCAAACAGTCAAGGATTTTCTGCAGGTACAACCACCGTGATTCAGCAGAAACTGGCCTACTAAGAATTGGTCCTTTCCAGATTCAGACAGACCACAGAGAGGCAGGAACAAGCGTACCAGAGGTAGGGGGCAAGCTAGAGGCCACTACAGAGGTCGTCAGTGGCAGCCACCCAACCAGAGAGGTAGTGCAGCTACAGCAACAACAACTGCTACACCAGGACAAACACAATGACTTACTTCTGACTCCACCGACCAGGGCTCAATTAGAAGCACCATTGGGCGGAAAGCTTTCTTTATTTTCAGAAAATTGGCATTACATTACAAGGGACTCATGGACACTGCAAATAATAGACAAAGGGTACAGGTTCCATTTCCACACATTGCCAAAAAGACAAGGAATGCCAGACCTGCCACCAAATCAAAGGGTGGAGGCTTTGAAGCAAATCACCAAATTACTACAAATGAAAGCCATAGAAAAGGTTCCTCTTTCAGAACAAGGCCAAGGTTTTTATTCAAGGCTTTTCCTTGTTCCAAGAAAAGAAAAACAATGGAGGCCTATTCTCGATCTGTCCGCACTGAACACTTACCTCATTGTGCCGAAATTCAAAATGCTGACCCTACAGCAACTTCTTCCCATGCTAGGCAAGGAGTCTTGGCTGGTGACTCTAGATCTCAAGGAGGCATACCTGCATGTCCCCATTCGACAAAGTTGCAGAAGACACCTCAGATTTCTTGCAGGATCAGAGCATTATCAATTCTCAGCATTGCCCTTTGGCTTATCTACTGCGCCCAGAGTGTTCACGAAATGCCTGGCATCAGTAATTGCACACTGCAGACTTCAGGGGATTCAAATCTACCCATATCTGGACGACTGCCTGATACAAGCGGACAGCAAGACAAAATTGGTAAAGGACTTGAACTATGCCATCCAGCTGCTACAGGCCTTGGGATACACAGTCAACATCCAAAAATCAAGACTTGTGCCATCCCAAAGGATAACCTTTTTGGGTGCAGATCTGGATACAACCACCCAAATGGCCTTTGTCACAGAGGAAAAGCAGAAACAACTTCCAGATTACTTCAAGAATCTGAAAAGACAAACTCAACTAACTGCAAGAAAAATCCTGCAGGCCCTGGGTTTCATGGCATCCTGCATAATATTAATCCCACAATCCAGGCTGCATATGAGAAGATTACAATGGTACCTAAGGAGTGTATGGACTCAGCACAGTCACAGCTTAGAAACTCTGATTCCAATAATACCTTGCCTTCAGAAGGAATTCCTGTGGTGGGCTCTAGCCTGCCAGACCAACTGAGGGTTGCCTTTCTTGAAACCAAAAGCAAACCAAATCATCACCATGGCCGCTTCAGACCGAGGTTGGGGAGCGCACATGGAGGACAAATGTATCCAAGGCCTATGGTCTCAAGGGCAGATGCAAATGCACATAAACCAAAAGGAAATGCTGGCAGTGATGCATGCAATCGAGGCTTTCAAACCTTTCCTTCAACAAGGCCACCTGCTAATAAGGACAGACAACACCACAGTTATGTGGTACATAAACAAGCAAGGAGGCACGCATTCCTACCCTCTATGCAGACTGGCTATGAATCTATGGGATCTTTGTTTGAAACAAAATATACAACTACAGGCCCAGTTCGTGCCAGGGAAAGACAATACTCTGGCAGACAGCTTAAGCAGAACTACCACGGATGCACACGAATGGATGCTGCACCCAGACATCTTCTTACTCATAACACAGGCATGGGGAAGGCCCGAGATAGATCTATTCGCCTCTCCCCACAATCATCAACTGAAAATTTTTTGCACAAGGACATACCATCCACAAGCATGGAAGGTGGACTCTCTCATTCAGCTGGAAAGCCTGAAAAGTCTATGCTTTCCCACCAATCCCATTAATGTCCAAGGTTTGACTGAAGATCAGGGCAGAACAGCCAAAAGTGATT
The DNA here is from genome assembly GCF_019279795.1 of Protopterus annectens. Lineage (NCBI taxonomy): Eukaryota > Metazoa > Chordata > Ceratodontiformes > Protopteridae > Protopterus > Protopterus annectens. The sequence continues at coordinate 1,632,689,334 of NC_056732.1, forward strand.
CTGATAGCTCCAGACTGGCCAAGGCAGCATTGGTACCCACTGTTGAAGAGCTTATCACAGACGAAACCGTGGCCTCTCCCATTATGGCCTCTTCTTCTGATGCAGAACAATTACAAGATCCTGCATCCCAACCTAAAGACCTTGCAACTAACTGCCTGGAGAATACCATGACTCCTTCCCAGGACAGCTTATCCCAGAGGGTAAAGGACATTATTATGGAAGCTCGCCGCCCTTCCACAAGGAAGGCATACTCAGCAAAATGGAAAAGATTTCTCAGTTGGAACACAACAAAAGGCCTTGATGTGACAGTGATGAACATGGCACATATACTGGAATACTTAGCAGAATTGTTCCACGATGGCCTGTCTTATTCTTCCATTAAAATACATGCCTCAGCAATTTCAGCAGAATACAATGCAAATCCTCCTGTCTTTTCGCATCCCCTCTTAAGACAATTTCTCAGAGGAATCAAAAACATCAATCCTCCAAGGAGACCACCTTTACCTAAACTTTGTGCTGGAAAAACTAACACTTCCTCCATTTGAACCAGCAGCATCGGCAGATTCACAGTTTCTGTCTTGGAAAACTGCATTCCTTCTGGCCATAACTTCAGCAAGAAGAGTATCTGAGTTACAAGCTTTAATGGCAGTGCAGCCATTTCTTATTTTTCATCAGGACAGAGTCTCATTAAGAACCAACCCAACCTTTATGCCAAAGGTGGTATCTAGAGTATCCTGGAACCAAGCAATTCATTTGCCTACTTCCTTCCCAAATCCACAAAATAAAGGGGAGAAACTACTACACACTCTGGATATCCATAGACAATTACGCTACTACTTGGACAGAACTAAAAGTTACAGAAAGACTGACCAACTGTTTGTAGCATATGCTGCTGGGACACAAGGAAAAGCAATTTCCAAACAGACAGTCTCAAAATGGATAGGAAATTGCATTCGCTTTTGCTACTCCTTTCATGGAAAGACTGTTCCTGTGAATATTAGGCCTCATTCCACGAGAGCCACAGCCACCATTACAGCCTTCCTAAGAGGGGTGGCTACCAAGGACATTTTAGAAGCTGCTACCTGGAGCTCCGTGCATACTTTTGCCAAGCATTACAATTTACCCTTATACTCCAGATCCAGAGCAGGCTTTGCTACTGCAGTCCTGCAGGGTCTCTTAACTACACCATCTTTTTCTTAGTGCCTCCACCCCCAGATTGGCTATGGTATTCTACCCGTATGTTATGACTGCAGATGCATCCTTGAAGGACATAGTACAGTTTTGTACCTACCATAAATGTAGATGTCCGATAGGTATGCATCTGCAGTCAGGTTTACCCTCCCTCCTTCCCCTCTTTGGTATTCCTATGGTGCTTACCCCTCTATTAGCTAGCTGGGGGAATCTGTTGTGGTGGATTTGTTTGTATTGATATATTTATATATATGTATATATTTTTGCAATTTTTTGGCATTTTTTCCAAATTTAGCCTTCTTAGAGGGCACCTGGCATCTGGGGCAAGAAAAACTGAGGAAAATGGCGTCGGCTGATGCTTTTATACCCCAGACATTCTGACATCGGAGCAAGTGCGACATCAGCCGAGGCCAGGCCCAGACTTTGGAATCCGGCCGACCGAAGGGCTGCCTGAGGCAGGACAACCCATATGTTATGACTGCAGATGCATACCTATCGGACATCTACATTTATGGTAGGTACAAAACTGTACTTTTCTCATGCTGTGTTGTCTAAATGACAAAAAAAATGCTATTTAATGTGATCATCAGATCAGCAGTCAGCACAATTATAGCCAGTGTCTAGTATGCCTGAAGCCAAATCATCATGTTCTGAACTCCTTCTGGTGCCAGTATTTTTTTGCCATTTATTTTCTCAGGCAATGAAAGCTACAGGCCTATCTTGCAACCTGCAGGCTTAATGCATTGAATCCAGTGAAAAATCAAAGTGTCAAGCAGAACATCAGACGAGTCACTGAAAAAAAAATTGCATGAAACAGACAAGGTCACAATAATGGATTCTGAGATAAGGCCTAAGGCTTCTGTGTTTCTCTGCTACTTCCCCCATGGTTGACTGGCTTCTCCTTCCACTCCTTATTCAGTGCCAGCCAGTACTCTGGAAATTTGTGAAGTTGAGTAGGGACTTGTCTTCCCTGCTCTTGTGGTTAAGGCCTGTGGTTTAGTCATCATTATTCTACTGTGCCATACAACATTATTGGAAACATCTTTCAGAATCATGTTGCTTGAATCCCCAGTAGTGCTATCAGGCCTGAATCTAACCTTCTGAGGTTGCTTGTTTTTACATCTGTTTGACTAATAGGAAACTTTCTGGTTTAGTAAAGATTCTGTGCTGAGATCCTTTCTTACTACCCATATTCAGAATTTCAGTTTCATGTCACCAGTTGTGAACTTTATTTACATTTGTTGATCAGTGTGGTAGGCTGATCCATTATATTTCAGCCATTGGCTGGGGTGCACACTGCATACCAAACTTGCAGTACATTACATTTTCTTGGATGATGGACCTTTTAATAAACCTCTTCTAGGAAGTATGTGCAGTATACAGTATCATACAGCTGGCTATTCAAGCATGATGTCCAAATTCTTATCCAAGGTCAATGAGCCTCCTGGTACAACTGTAAGAACCTATATAGTCTCTTACAGAATGTCTTGTAAACTTAATTATTGAAAGTCAGCCTTATGCTATGTATTAATACCAATGAATGAATTAAGTAAATGATGCTCATTAGACTCTAATATTAACCTAGTGTATTATGTTAATTTATTTGACTCACATGTACCATAATAGTTTAGATGCATTAGTTTTCCATTAGATTATGCACTAGGTAATGATGGAAGTTTTCTCTTCAGGTCTCCACTGAAAAGGGGTCTCTGTGCCCACTTGTATTTCCCTGGTAATACAATGCAAAGTAATATAAATAAAATTAAGTATGTAAACAAAGTTGGATGTATACACTGATATATTGTTCACATGTACAAATATAAAGGAGATGATAGTGTTGGTTGTGCAGAATGAATAGTCACAGAAATCTGTAGGGAATATCACAATTTGTTTAAGGTCATTGGCTGACTGAGGTCACCTGGACTACAGCTTAGACTAAGCACCTCATTGGTTCTTTTCAGCTTTTTGTTTCTTAAAAGTTGTCTCAGGTTTCAACTTTCTGTTACCTAAGAAGTTAAGTTGTGAGTGTTTCTGCCATTTCACACTGAGCTAATTGAAGGAAGGACACTGAGCAAACTTGGATCTATAATATATAACATTAAGTATCCTGTTTTTTTTTGCTTATTTTTCAAGTTATTTATAGCACTTTGTGTAATGTATATTTTTCTAGCTAGTTTCACTGTGTGTGAGGTATTAACTGGAAATTGTCCACTTTTATTAAGCATCTGTTGGGTTGTTTGTTTCTGATAACTTGTTGCAGTTAAACACTTTCTCTAGAGGCTCCTTTAGCTGTTTAAAACTTTCATTTAAAGGCTCACTGCTGCTTTTCTGCTGTGAGAAACATTTCTGCAGTTTGTTTCTAAGTAGTGTGGATATTTGTAGCAATGTCCATATTCAGGCTTGTATTTGGGCCTAGTGTTTGTGGAGGCTGTGTGTCTGAGCACATATTCAGGGACATCTTGGTTTAGCCAAAGCCATCAGGCATTTCAGTGAGAGAGAATTGTTTAAGGTCATTGGCTGACTGAGGTCACCTGGACTACAGCTTAGACTAAGCACCTCATTGGTTCTTTTGTGCTTTTTGTTTCTTAAAAGTTGTCTCAGGTTTCAAATTTCTGTTACCTAAGAAGTTAAGTTGTGAGTGTTTCTGCCATTTCACACTGAGCTAATCGAAGGAAGGACACTGAGCAAACTTGGATCTATAATATATAACATTAAGTATCCTGTTTATTTTGTTTATTTTTTCAAGTTATTTATAGCACTTTGTGTACTGTATATTTTTCTAGCTAGTTTCACTGTGTGTGAGGTATTAACTGGAAATTGTCCACTTTTATTAAGCATCTGTTGGGTTGTTTGTTTCTGATAACTTGTTGCAGTTAAACACTTTCTCTAGAGGCTCCTTTAGCTGTTTAAAACTTTCATTTAAAGGCTCACTGCTGCTTTTCTGCTATGAGAAACATTTCTGCAGTTTGTTTCACAGCCTCCCTCCCTATTGGTATGGTGTTCTTATAGTTGGTGGCTTTGCAGTGTCCCGCCGCTACTGTAAATTTGATCTGGGACCCTCCTCCCAGTCTAGTGTCATTACCTCATTCTACCCAATATAGGGAGAACGTTTGAGAAGCCAATCAGCTTAGTTTCTGCTACTCCTTTCTCTCTTTCCACAAAAAAAAAAAAAATTTCTAAGCTTGCTTCCTGCCTTTCCTGTGGGTAGTCTAGCCTGGATATAGATTTGCTGTGTCCAGGACTATTTGTAGGCTTCTAGGCCCCCAAGCCTTTCTGTGTTGGAGGGAAGCCTTCTAGCTTAATTTTGTTTCTTAGAACTAGCCAGTTTTTTGTTTCAGCACTCAAGTCTGTTTCTTTGAGCTCAGCACTTGTTCAGAACTTATTGTAAGCACTAAATAAGCTACAAATTACTACACCACTCAACTATCCTCACTGTCTAGAGGAAAACAGTTTCTAGTACTTAACAAATAAGCACCTATCCAGGCATGTCTAAGGGTCAGCTCCCGGTGTTTTCTCCTGTCTACCTGATGAATCTGGGCATCTTGGGGCAATGCAGTAATTGCCTCATGTACACAGACAACCCTCTCCTCCTACCACCCAACACTACAACTTGTGAGAGATGCACTTATATAGCCAAACAGGAAGCAAAGCTCTCTTCACCCAAGACTGGACTAGACAGTCAAGAGGAGAAGGTAAACACTTGCACCACACCACACTCAGCACATAGTCCCTCAAAACCTACACCACCAAAACACACACATAGAAACACAAAACACACACCTACATTCGCAGAGGCTCTCAGTAAAAATCTGCCCAAGCAACATGGACCTCCAAAGCAGAAACACAAGCAACCTCCACCCCCCAACACAACCCGAATGACATGTAGCCCACAAACTCAGTGTGCCACTCAATCACAGCCCATAAGGCATAACAAAGTACCCAACACTCTAGTCATAGGTGACTCTATAGTCAGGCACACTCTGATGTTCCACTCACCAGGCTAAACAAGGAGAAAGTTACTGTCAGCTGCCTGTCGGGTGCCAGGATCCACCACATAACGCATGCACTTAGGTCACTCCACAACAAGTACAAATATGACTCTGTCATTGTCCATGTTGGTGTGAATGACCTGAGATGTACCTCCTTGGACTACATGAAAAGGGACATGGAAGAGCTGTCCGATCTTGTGGCCCAGGCAGGTATAACCCTAGCCCTGAGTAACATCCTGCCGTCACCCAGAATGATACCACAGTACAAGGACAAAATGATTGACTTCAACAATTGGCTAAGCTTCTGGTGTCATTCTAAGGGAATCCAGTATCTGTCTGCCTGGGATGACATGATCGACAAACCACAATGCTTTGCCAGAGATGGCCTGCACCACTCGCACCTGGGATTCCGGATACTGGCTAAGACTCTAGCCACCCCTATAGTGCCTTTTTTAGGCAAGGTTCAAATGACAAATTCACCACCCTAACAGGTACAGGCAAAAAGAATCTGAGGGTATTGCTACTCAATGCTAGAAGTCTAAACCTCAAAATGCACTCACTTGAAGCACTCCTTAAAATGGAGAACATCGACATATGTGCAGTGACAGAGACCTGGTTCAAGGCTCCAGAGAGTACCCCTGCATTACCAGGCTATAATTCATACCACACCTTTCGACCACCTAACCTGGACCGAAACACTAACGGCGGAGGCATATCCATATTCATTAAGAATATCCACACCTCCAGGCTAGTTGCTCAGCATAATGCATCCAAGATTATTCAAGTGCAACTAACTCTGGGCAGGACCACAATCCAAATTGTAGCTTGCTACAGATCCCCCAACATGCCCCAGGATTCCCACTCCTCATTTCTTAATACACTGGAAAATATTAGGGTACAACCTAACACCCTAATAATGGGCGATTTCAACTACCCTACCATTAACTGGGAAAACTACTCATGTACCAACTCTTGTGCTCAACGTTTTCTGGAATTCATAAATTCCAATGCCATGGATCAACTTATCCACACCCCCACCAGGGACAGCAATATCCTAGACCTGGTTATTACCAACATGGGCAACTGGTGCTCCACACGAGAGGTCAATTCCTCGTTGGTCAGATCCGACCACAAGCTAATCACCCTAGACATCCACATCCCTCCCCTACCCCCCATTGGGGAAACCCCAGAAAAAAATTTCTCCAAAGCCAACTTCATGCTTCTTAAGACAGAAGAGGCAAACTTCATGACACCCATGCTGACGGACAATAGAGGTATGACTGCTGAATCCTACACAAATGCACTTTATAAGCACTTAAATGAGTGCATGGATCGTGCAATCCCTAACAGAACCAAGATGCTATCCTCCAAAAAAAGGAAGCCAATCTGGTGGTCCTCTGCCATAAACAAACTCTACAACAGAAGAAAGAAACTGTTGCAAAAAAAAAAAAAGAGTAAAATCCCATGATTGGAGAAACTCCCTGGTCAGCCTCAGTAAGGAGCTGAGAACCCTCACAAAATCCCCCAAAGCTAGTTTTGAAAACAAAATCGCCACTGACTCTAAAGACAACCACAAAGCATTCTATAGCTATGTCAAGAATCTCAATGGCAACACTCAGATCTGCTCTGAGTTGCAGCACAATAGCACTAAATATACAGAACCAACTGATATTGCCAACATCCTGGCAGATAGGTTCAGTACTAACTTTACCCCCCCCGTCATCCCCTAAAGGGCCCATCTCTATACCAGAAGAATGCAATGTTCCTGTAATAATGGCTGCACAGGTAAAAAACACACTATCCAAAGCCAAGAACACAGCATCCATGGGACCTGACGACATCCCAGGCTGTGTTCTACATGAACTACAGAATGAACTGGCACCCCACCTAAGTACCATGTTCAATCATAGCCTCACCTCAGGCTATGTACCCACTGAATGGCGCACAGCGACAGTTATCCCACTCCACAAAGGGGAGCCACCACAGACCCCGGAAACTGCCGCCCCATTAGCCTAACGAGCCTGGTCTGCAAGGCTATGGAACGTATCATCATGGAACTCATAAACAATGACATTGGTAATCTCCAATCTCAGGACCCCACCCAGTTTGGGTTTTTAAAAGGCAGATCATGTCTCCTAAACCTGATAGACTTCTTTGAAGCAGTCACCAAAGCCGTAGATGAGGATAAGGTGGTTCACACAGCCTATCTAGATCTTGCCAAGGCTTTCGACACCATCCCCCACTCTGGAATTATAGATAAACTCACTAAACTGGGTATAAATCCCTATGTCACAAGATGGGTTGCCAACTGGCTCACTGACAGAACCCACACTGTGAAAGTAGCAGACTCCAAATCCAACTTCAGACCAGTGACAAGTGGAGTACCACAGGGTTCAGTTCTGGGTCCTCTCCTGTTTGGTATCTACTTCTCTGAAGTACAGGCCAACACAGAAGGTCTTTGGCTAACGAAGTTCGCAGATGACTGCAAACTAGGAGCCATAATCAAAACTCCAAAAGATGCAGACATCCTACAAAAGAGCCTCACTGAGACAGATGCCTGGTGTCAAAGCCATGGCCTCAAGCTCGATGCCAAAAAGTGCATTGTCATCCCTTTTGGTAAAAACTCAGTATCCATGAGCTACCACGTAGGTGGTAAGTCTACTTAACACTGAAAGTGTGATAAGAGACCTTGGGACACAGGTGGATAGTAGTCTCTCCTTTGATAATCACATCACCACAGTAGTCAGGAAATCCTTCTACATGGCACACCTCATCACAAAAGGTTTCTCATCCAGGAAAAAAGAGGTCATTGTTCCCTCTACTGCCACTCATTAGACCCATTATAGAGTACAATGCCCCTTTTGGTATGTACCGCACAAGACATCTACAACAACTGGAAAGGCCACAGAAATACCTCACAAAGAGGATTACCGTCCTCAAACAGATGCCGTATGCAGACCGTCTCAAAAAACTGCTGCTTTACTCCGCTGCATATCGCCTACTCAGATGCGATCGCTGCCTAACACACAAAGCTATGTCAAACTCAGAGCTTTTAGATATGCTCCACTTAAAGAAATCCCAATCCTTATAAGCTACACGGTCTAGGGACCTAAACTTGTCACCACAATAAACAGAACATGCTGGAGGGATAGATTCCTGTCCCAGAGAATTCCCATACTCTGGAACAAACTACATATCTATATCAAACAAAGCTCCTCATTAGCGCTCTTCAAGAAAAATCTTGATGATTGGATGGGATATAGGAAATTCACCCCGGGGATCACTTCTGTGGCTCTGCTCGACAGTGGCACAGGAAAATAATTTTCTTGGGTGGTGAAAGCCAGGGTACCTTTGGCTAGGCTTATATAGGCCCTAGGGCCAGTAGCCTAGTACCTACCTATGAACCTATGATGGAAGATGATTTTTTTCACACACATGATAGTGTTAAAAGTTTCACATCAGCATAAAAGCAAAATCACAAATGTTTTTATTAGTAATATGTTAGATAAAAAGGGTTATTCATGTTAGATGATCTTGAAAGGTTACTCCTGTAAGTTGTATGAGAACCGGTTTAAAGAAGAATGGTATCAGAGAAGTTGAGGAGAAAAATTGCATCGTTAATGAGATTGGTAGGATATAGCTTGAAGAGTAAGAGTCTGAGCTTAAGCCAGAAAGGTTGATGCATTAGCAAAGAGAACAAAAATTAGATATCAAACTTTAAGAGCTTGTTTAGCTCTTGACAAGGGATGAAAAGTAGTGCAGAAAAGCACCTTGCATAAGTGGTACAGTCACTTAGTACCAAGCATAAGGTCTTGTAGCTGGTCTCTTTCCTTTAGGATTTACCCTTCCATCCATTCCACTTTGGTTCAGAGTTAGTAACATTATCTCTGGGCTAGCCATAGTCTCTTCTTTGGAAAGCTGCATTGCCCATTTAAAACACTGAAGACATTTTTTTGTGTGTGTGTGTGTGTGTGTGTGTGTGTGTGTGTGTATGTGTGTCAGTGTCTGCCTTTGAGATTTCCCTGGCCATGGCATCAGCTTAAGTATGTAAAAGGATAAATTTGTTGCTATGTTTGGGATGACCTAAGGTTGATAAGCATCCTGAGCACTGAAGGAGTTACTGGAGGAGGGGGATTAGTGGTGTGGCAGTACTAAATTCTTTAGTGGTGAACAGAGGTAGCACAGAGGTGTTTGTTGTAATGAGGCAGAGTCTTTTGAGGATTATATCTCTCATGGAAGTGAATGACAGCTTTTTCAATGGCTGATTGTATGCTGTTCCTTAGATTTCAATAGACATGCATAAGAGGGAAATGTGTGGCATACAAAACACTCCCTGGTGAAGATCTTGCCAAGTCAGTGCTGTCCCTCCAAAAAAAAAAAAAAATGGAATGCATGGGTGATAATAGTTTTAGCAGTGACTTCATGGTTAACAGGAGCAGAGGCAAAAAAAAAATCTCTGGATCATGTAATCTATCGATTTGCATATTCCCATCTCCAAGACAAATAAGGACTGAGTCTTCATCTTTTAATTCCCATGACCCTGCTGTAAGGTTTACATTTAGGTCTGCTGTGGTCCAACAGTTTGATTTATTTCCCTCATCTAAAATATGTGACTATCTGCATGCATTTGACAACTGTGGAAGTCTGGAGTACTTCTTTTCTTCATTAAAACCACTCATCAAGTGCATTTCCCCTAAGAAGGTAGATCATTTTTACAGACTAGCACCTGAACCTCCTGTAGTAACATTCTGTGGCAGATTTATTTTTATTTCATTACTTCAAGGTAAGTCATTGTAGCTTCGGTGTTTAGTCACCTTACCACCTGAAGTGGAATTCAAGCCTGTCAACCATATGAAATTGCGGTAAAGCTGTCTTTCATTTGCTGCTAGTTTTTTGGACTATAATTCAAAATTTACAAAATTCTTGCTATCAAGACTTGAAAACAGTAAATGGCTTTAAATAAAAAAACATAAACCTGATTGGAATGAAAGCAAGACTTCTGTCTTTTTTAGAAGTGGTAAGTATTTTTGTCTGCCAGTGCAAACTTCATACCATATATGACATTGTTCTGTAAGGTTTGTATTTATATTGTATTATTAGCATTACAAAAAATCTAGTCTGGGAGAACAATTGAAACCAATCCAGAAAAATCAAAGCTTTGGAAATCCTTGGATGATTCTGCTAATGGCTGTTTGACACAAACAGCCAATGAGAAGTCAGTAGCTGCTGAATAATTCTTAAGAGACATTTAACTATGGCCAACCAATAAATCAATGTGAGTGCATTTAAGCAACCAATGAGGAGGGAGTCGATGAGAAGCCTAGGCAGAAAGCGGATTATCCACTCTGGACTTTGAATCTGAATCCAGCTAAGCTGTGTCACCGAACCTCTCCTGCTTGATGGTAACTAAACACATGCATTTTTGAAATCTTAACCAACAGCAGCAATAAGTTAAATCAACAAAGCAAGGTCAAGTAGAAGTAGTAGTATTGGCAAGAATTAGAGTAATGCTTATGAGTGCACTAATACACCTGCACAAACAATAGAAGTGAAATAAACAAGTGACATAAATGGGGGGATGGGGGACAGCTGAGACCTATTGTCTCGGACTTACTACGGCTGTGCTGTTCTTTTTTTTGAAGTACTTCCAATGATGTTCTCTTCAAATGAATGTACTTTAGTGAGGTGTTTTAATTGAAGCTTTGGGGGTTATGGGTGTTCAGCCTAATTTGTCAGGATACTGTATACTTCTAACATAAATAGTGTAGTTACTACCTAGGTCTTAAAGTTAACAAACTAAGATCCAGCATTGTCTATTTTCAACTGATTCAACATGTGGGATGTCTGATCTGGTGGGATCTGACCTTGGTGCCTTATACCAGAGTACTGGATATGAGATCTCTGACTCCTCCCCTACCCACAATCCCCCTTCCTGTCTGAATTATCTCTGATATCGTTTGCCACCTGCCAAACCAGACATATTTGCCAAGAGCTCTACCTTTTTTTCAAGCCAAGTGAAAATTATTACTTTTTCCACCTCCCTTTAGTGTAGTAGTCTATAGTAATTAGTATTAGGAATTTAGGTAGTTTAGCGAATAGAGTTTCCTTATATAATAGTATTTTTGTCATGTGCTTTTATAGAACTTTCTTGCATATTTCTTAGTGTTCTTGCAGGTTGATATATATATATATATATATATATATATATATATATATATATATATATATATATTTATGTATAGCATACTGTTATGATATCCAGGATTGTATTAGCTTCTAATAGATACACTTCTCTCATAACCTTTTAGACAAGTCCTTAGTTTTGACAGTGTTTGTAAATATTCAAGAACTGTTTTTTCTGAGGTCTGCAAAGTCCACTGGATTCAAAAAGTGTTCATCCTGGAGAAGCAAGATACCAACCCCAAAACCCACATTCTGTTTGTGTGTACTGGTTAGGACATTCCTATTTGCAGGACAACTGCAGTATATTTGTGCTGCCTTTGGCATAAGAGCTCTCCAGGGAAGTAAAGAAAAACTTACATTCAAGGGACTTTTCCCCCCTCAGACAGGGTTCAGTATGTCCACAGATCCAAAAGCATCCACCACCTCTCCTTCTGCTGACAAGAAGAGAGAGAGAGAGAGTGGTCTAAGGAAAAAGAGAGTGAAAGACAGAGAATAGAGACCAGTCAAAAGAGAATACATAAGGAGAAACAGTCTGAAAAAAGACAAGAAGAAAAGGAAAACAAAACTAAGAAAAAATCTCCAGATCTGAGTGCTGTTTCAGGTCCAGCAGCTAAATTATTGAAGCAGTTGGATCCAGCTGCAGCTAGAATTTGAATTCCCTCCTTGAAAACCTCCTTTTCTCTCTGGGGACAATCAGCCCCAGACTTCACTCCCCAGTACTTCAAAAGCTACCATGAAGACCTCCGTTAGTAGCTACTTCTTGAAGGTCCAGTTAATGTACTAGAAGCCTAACCAAAATTAATGTCAATCACATGATGAGCAAGTTTCTGAGGGCATATTCAGCTGGGAGTCCTACCAGCTCCATCCCCAAGAAGAGGACTCGGATCTGGCACAAACATCGGCCATACTTGTGCTGATGCACATAGGTCCAAACCCCCACCATACCAACATCTGATCCAATAGCCCTGGATAATTTGGCATTGACTTCTTCCTTCACTTTCTCTACATTGTCATATACAGGTCGAATAAAGTCCTGGAGCCAGAGCATTGGGGATGGGGTTCTGACAGTGGAGTCAACTCAGAGGTTTTCAGAGCAATTTCTATCCCTTGATGAATTGTATCTAGATAGCTCAGTTCTGAGGTCCTCTTCAGATCCCATTCAACTTTGGACTTGAGAAGGCTACCAATTCTGCTGTTATGGGTGGTTCTTCCTGGCTGCATTGGCTGAGTTGGCTTTCAAGGCTGTGGAGAGGGCTGCGACTGGACCAAAAGTACTGGTGCATGCACAGAGTTTGGATCCATCTCAACTCTCACTGGCACCTGTACCTTCTTCATCTTATTCAGGTTTACAGGGACAGGTGGACCCAATCAGCTTGACTTTTGAGCTCCACGTCCAAGGTGTCTCCTTTAGAGGCCATAAGGCATATTCCCAGAAAAGGACTTGCATGTGGAAGCATATAGATGCCTGTTCTGAGTCTGTCACCGAGAACATTGACTTAGATGATGGAGAAGGTTCACCAAGATCCCCCCCCCAAAGACACTGACCTCTCATTTGGAAACATTCTGGAATTTAAAGCTCTTCCTTCTGATGAGTTGTTTTTTCTTGAAGCCTTTGGGTCTGTCCCTTCAACATGTTGTGTGGTCCCACCTCCTGATGCCTTAATAGATCTCATTGCTCAGAAGGCATGGAAGGAAACTGATGTGGCAGAATCTATCCCCCCCAAAAAACAGACAAGAATTTAGTTCCCCCTAAAGATAGGAAATATAGGTCCATGTGTCCCCCAGTAAATGTTATGGTGGTAGAAGCAGTCATAAAAAGAGAACCATCCAGCGAAAGTTCTTTTGTCCATCCTTTGAACAAGGAGTCAGGGGCATTGATTGGACAGACTGGGCATGCTGAACTCCCTGGCACACCTAACATGTTTCCAAACAGATTTAATAAAGGAGTTTTCCAAGTCTCTTTCTGGTAGCTTACCTACAGATGTCCAGAAAATGGATGCCGAAATGTCTACCCTACAATCTTCCTCTAATGTACCCATGAGATGGTATCTAACACAGATGATGAAACATCAAAGGGCAGCTGGTACAGGTATCACTATGCTTTGTCATGCCTGGATGTGGCTATGCGATTTTGCAGAAAGCTTTGATGTCCTTCTTAAATGCCCCCTATGATTGTTCCACCTTGTTTGGGTCTTACCAGTGTGAGCAGGATGGTAAAACCTTATCTGCTATAGGAATCTTTTTTTTTTCTACTTCTCAAAGATCCTTTTCCAGAAATCAGAGAGGAGGTAAAATGTTTTTCAAAAAGTCCCAAGGTTTTTTCCAGGACATTCCTGGGGGTAGGTCTCTTTGAGGCATAGGAGGTGTTAATCTGACTGGGCATCACTTACAAGGCAGAGGTGGTCTGCAAGTCAAGGTTCCCATTGGCCTTTTACTGAGAAAACTTATCAGCATCTATGAATGTTTGCCTGACTGCTACATTCTGGAGGCAGGGGATGCATTTTCATGCACTCTCTATCTTGGCAAACCATAACTTTGGATTCATGGGTGTTGAGGATTATCACCAATAACCTATTTAGATTCACCAAAGGCAAGACTAAAGATTCCCAGTACTCCATCCAACAGTCAGTTGCAGTCTGCAGCAACAGAGGTTTCAAAGTTGCTAAACAAAAGTCATCCAACAGGTCTGTCCCCCTGACCAACTAGGATGCAAAGTGTATTCCACATTCTTTTTAGTTCCAAAAAACTCAAGGGACCTCAGACCAATATAGCAATCTAAACCAATATGTCAGACAAAATTCCATATGATTGCTATGTAGCCCCTCCTACTTCTTTTGAGGAAGAACAGTTGGGTGTGCTGTATCAATCCTCAGGATGCTTATTGTCATGTCAATATCCAGAAGCAATCCAGGAGGTTTCTCCATTTCTGGCTAAGAGCCAATCAATGTCCATTCAGAGCTCTGCCATTCAGTCTCACCACAACCCCCAGATGTTAACCAAAATAATGGCAGTTGTAACAGGTCATCTACTGCTACAAGGTATCCAGGTCTCACCATATTTAAACAGTTGGCTACTAACTGCTGCCTCCAAGTATCTACTATTACAGCACTTCTGTATCTGGCAATTCACTTGGGAATATCAATAAACTACAACAAAAGTAATCTTCATCCCTCTCATAGCATAGAATTTATAGGCTGCCAAATAGACACTGTTCCACAAATTGCAAAATTTCCTTTTGCTTTAATCAACTCATTGAGATCCATAGCTTTTCAAGTATTGAAATACCTTCAACCACAAGCAAGACTCATTCTACAACACTTAGGATTGATGGCCTCTTCCATTACTCTGGGTCCTTTGGCTTGTATCACATGAGAGTTCTACAGTGGATGTTAGCAGTATATTGGTCACAAAAATTTAACCCTTTTCACAACAGAATTTATCTTAAGTAGGTATGCAGGGATCATATACAGTGGTGAATTACTTCTAAGACAATCATTCAGGGCAGATCATTTTGTCTTCCTCCCCCCAAAGCCATAGTCTGCACAGGCACCTCCCCTCTAGGGTGGGAGACATTACAAAGGGAGGATGGTTCAGTGGATGTAGACATCAACAGAGGCCAAACTTCACATCAATGTTTTGGAGTTGAGGACAATCCTCCTAATATTACAGGCTGTTCAGAGCCATCTACCCAAGGATGTGATTTCTGTCCACTCAGTCAACATGTCAGTGTTCTGGTACATCAACAAACAAGATGGAACATGTTTGTACCCTTTCTGCCAATAAGCCATGAGAGTTTCTCAGTGGGTGATGTCTTCAAACTGCTTTCTAGTAGCAACACACATTCCTATGACATACAATGTACTAGTGAACAAGTTGAGCAGGACTATACTATTGCCTCATGAGTGCTGCCTAAAATAATGGTAATGGAGACTTTCAGCTGCTGAAGCCAACCTTGCTATAACCTTTTTGCTTCATATCTCCTTTACACCTTTCGACCAATTCCCCTCATAACTATGTTCATTCAGAAAGACATGGAATGCAAGACTCATCCTATGACTGATGACCTCTTCCATTACTCTGGTTCCTTTGGCCAGGTATCATTGCCCCTATTTGGCCTCAGCAGGCCTCATCTTCTGCACCCATCACAGGTTCTGGATCCCACCCCGGACTCCTCGGTCACCCATCCGGAATGCCTATACCAGATCTCTGGGCCCTAAAACTAACCACATGGTTTCTCCAATTTTAACGATTGCCAGAGATTCCAGGCTTTCTGCCTTGGTAATCCATATAATCTTTCTCTTAGAGGGATTCAACCAAAAAGATATACAAAAATAAACAAATGTTTTTCTGTATGGGTTTCTTCAAAGGGATTAGACCCTTTTCAGCCTCTTTACCAGTGATTTTAGAGTTTTTGTGTGAATCTCTACCTATTGTACAAAGTTCAGATAGCCACCATTTCAAATTTTCACATGGGGCACAATGATTTTTCTATTGCTTCTCTGAAGATGACCAAGACTTTTCTTAGAGTATCATTTTTATTGAAACCTCCAGTTCATGATCTGGTCCCTCCTTAGGATGTTACAATTTTACTTTGGTCATTGATTCAAAAACCCTTTGATCTGGCAGCTTCATCGGATCTGAAGCTCCTTTATTGGAAAACTATCTTTCTGGTTTCCATTACATTAGCAAAATGTGTATAGTAAAAGCACTTTCATGCAAACCTCCATTTCTTATTTTTCATAAGGACAGAGTTTTACTGAAGACAAACCCCTCCTTCCTTCCCAAGGTAGCTTTGGAATCTAACCTGAACCAACATATTGATTTTCCAGTGTTCTTTACAAACTTTGCTAATAAAGGAGAATATACTCTTCATACCTTAAATGTCCATAGGCAACTTGGATTCTTCCTACATCATACTAAGGACTTCAGAATGTGTGACCAATTGTTTGTATCCTTTTCCAAGACAAAGCCCGGACAACATGTGTCTAATGTTGCAATTTCAAAATGGTTATCTGATTGTATTTTCCCCATTTATAAGTCTAAAGTGCTGTCCTTACATTCTAAACCAGGAAAAACACTTCTGGATCACAAAGTATCCAAATCGAAGCTTCAACGAAAAACAGAACAAAATGAAGCAGCCAAACTGGATTGAAATTTTCTTTACTAGATTCTTCTGGTACCTCGGCCTTCGCCTTCACATGGAATAAAAATGTTATGCATAAACCAGTATAAATACACACCTCACTTAATCAATCACATCAATTAAACAATTAATCAATTGTATATAAATATATTACATTTTAAAGAAATACATACAAAATACATATAATATATAATATTTCATATTAATAGTTATACATCTAAATTCATACCATTGGGAAATAGAGTTCCATAATTAATAATAAATTTAGATTCCATATTCAATAATTTAGTTTGAAAATTTTTATTATTTTCCCCCATTCCCCACGGTCTTGCCAAAACACTAAACTCAAAACCAGTTTGTTCTCCATTGTGAAATTGATGAAAATGACTTGCAATTGGACTGTCAAGTCTACTATTCCTAATGTCTCCCAAGTGTTCCAAAATTCTTAGCTTGACCCTACGTTTCGTTTGTCCTATATACCATTTTCGTTCTTTACAACTGCACCCAATAATGTATACTACCCCAGATGAATTACAATCAAAATGATCTAATGCATGATATGCAACCCCATTGATTTTATGGTCATCTAAATTAATAATTTTATCACAAACCTTACATTTATTGCAAGCAAAAGAACCTGCATCCATAGCTTTCTCCTTCTTGCCCTTACTTCTAACTAGTTCCTTCAGATTTTTACATCTTGTATAAGAAAAAATAATATTTTTTGGAATTATGTTTCTCAAAAAATCATCACTAGTTATTACTGGCCACATGTTTAACACAATTCTCTTCAAAATGGAAGAAAAAGGAGAGAATTTATCTACAAAAAATATTTTATCCATTTCCATTGGATCCTTTTTCTTGGAATAAATGAATTTGTTCCCAATTCTCTTCCTATTCCTATCAGCAACCCCCTGCCTGTTCAAATTTAATATTCCTTCCACATTGGCCCTATGGGAATAAACATTATCCCTAGAATAACCTCTGTTCATTAATTTCTGACAAATTATGTCAAATTCCCTTTGAATATTAATATTCTCTGATGTATTCACAGCAATTCGTTTGAATTCACCTAAGGGCAAAGACTCGAGTAAATAATTGCTATGCATACTGGTAGCGTGTAAAAAATTATTTACTGCTGTTTTTTTATGAAAAGGCTTGTGTTCTATCATCCCCTTAGAACCAACATAGAAATGCACATCCAAAAAATCCATGTTTTTGACATTTACCTGATACGTAAAGTCTAAACCACATGGATTTGATTTTAAACTTACAATGAACTCATCAAAATCTTTGGGGTTGCCTCTGCATAAAAATATGAGGTCGTCTATAAATCTCTTATAGATCAAAACATTATTCTGAAAAAACTTTTTGGTGTAAACAAATAAATTTTCAAAGTGCCCCATGAAAATGACAGCATATGAGGGTGCAAAGCTAGCACCCATAGCCGTCCCCTCTTTTTGTAAAAAATATTTTCTGTTAAATTCAAAAACATGAGTAAGGCAAAATTCCACCAGTGAAATAATGAAGTGAGTTTTGGGTCCTTCCCCCATGAATGTATAAATAGCTTCCAAGCCCCATTGTGTAGAAATAGATGTATACAATGAAACCACATCCACACAAGCCCAATAATAATTTTCTTGCCAAATCCTTCCTCTAAAACTGTCACAAACCTCTTTTGTATTCTTGACATGTGATGGAATTCTATTTAAATATTCCTTTAGTACAGAGTCCAAAAAGATGCCAACATTTTGCAAAAAAGCCCCCCTCCCTGAAACTATCGGTCGTCCAGGAGGATTTGCCAAATCTTTGTGTATTTTTGGCAAAATAACCTGGCATCATTTGGATTTTTAATAAACAATTTCCTAACATCACTATGAGAGAAAAAAAACAAGCCTTTCACCTTTTTCCAATAGTTCAAGTAGTTTATCATTGAACTCAGTATCAAAAACAACCCAATTACCTCCTTTGTCTGATTCCAAAAACACGTGTTAGTGAATTTAAGCCTGTTAAGAACAATTCTTGCATAAGTTTTTTTGAGAAAGCTTTAAACAAACAGGTTATTGAGGAATATTTTTTGTTTAAAAAACAAAAGAAAAGTTATAATTTATGTAAGGATGAGTGGCAAGCTTTATGTGAGTTAAGAAGAATGAGTGATAAATATGTGTTTTTGGAATCAGACAAAGGAGGTAATTGGGTTGTTTTTGATAAGGATAGATATAATTCCATAGCCCTTGATTTGCTTTTAGACAATAGGGTATATATTTCTTTATCTGCAAATCCTATTACTGAGTTCAATGATTTCAGGGAGGGGGGCTTTTTTGCAAAATGTTGGCATCTTTTTGGACTCTGTACTAAAGGAATATTTAAATAGAATTCCATCACATGTCAAGAATACAAAAGAGGTTTGTGACAGTTTTAGAGGAAGGATTTGGCAAGAAAATTATTATTGGGCTTGTGTGGATGTGGTTTCATTGTATACATCTATTTCTACACAATGGGGCTTGGAAGCTATTTATACATTCATGGGGGAAGGACCCAAAACTCACTTCATTATTTCACTGGTGGAATTTTGCCTTACTCATAATGTTTTTGAATTTAACAGAAAATATTTTTTACAAAAAGAGGGGACGGCTATGGGTGCTAGCTTTGCACCCTCATATGCTGTCATTTTCATGGGGCACTTTGAAAATTTATTTGTTTACACCAAAAAGTTTTTTCAGAATAATGTTTTGATCTATAAGAGATTTATAGACGACCTCATATTTTTATGCAGAGGCAACCCCAAAGATTTTGATGAGTTCATTGTAAGTTTAAAATCAAATCCATGTGGTTTAGACTTTACGTATCAGGTAAATGTCAAAAACATGGATTTTTTGGATGTGCATTTCTATGTTGGTTCTAAGGGGACGATAGAACACAAGCCTTTTCATAAAAAAACAGCAGTAAATAATTTTTTACACGCTACCAGTATGCATAGCAATTATTTACTCAAGTCTTTGCCCTTAGGTAAATTCAAACGAATTGCTGTGAATACATCAGAGAATATTAATATTCAAAGGGAATTTGACATCATTTGTCAGAAATTAATGAACAGAGGTTATTCTAGGGATAATGTTTATTCCCATAGGGCCAATGTGGAAGGAATATTAAATTTGAACAGGCAGGGGGTTGCTGATAGGAATAGGAAGAGAATTGGGAACAAATTCATTTATTCCAAGAAAAAGGATCCAATGGAAATGGATAAAATATTTTTTGTAGATAAATTCTCTCCTTTTTCTTCCATTTTGAAGAGAATTGTGTTAAACATGTGGCCAGTAATAACTAGTGATGATTTTTTGAGAAACATAATTCCAAAAAATATTATTTTTTCTTATACAAGATGTAAAAATCTGAAGGAACTAGTTAGAAGTAAGGGCAAGAAGGAGAAAGCTATGGATGCAGGTTCTTTTGCTTGCAATAAATGTAAGGTTTGTGATAAAATTATTAATTTAGATGACCATAAAATCAATGGGGTTGCATATCATGCATTAGATCATTTTGATTGTAATTCATCTGGGGTAGTATACATTATTGGGTGCAGTTGTAAAGAGCGAAAATGGTATATAGGACAAACGAAACGTAGGGTCAAGCTAAGAATTTTGGAACACTTGGGAGACATTAGGAATAGTAGACTTGACAGTCCAATTGCAAGTCATTTTCATCAATTTCACAATGGAGAACAAACTGGTTTTGAGTTTAGTGTTTTGGCAAGACCGTGGGGAATGGGGGAAAATAATAAAAATTTTCAAACTAAATTATTGAATATGGAATCTAAATTTATTATTAATTATGGAACTCTATTTCCCAATGGTATGAATTTAGATGTATAACTATTAATATGAATTATTATATATTATATGTATTTTGTATGTATTTCTTTAAAATGTAATATATTTATATACAATTGATTAATTGTTTAATTGATGTGATTGATTAAGTGAGGTGTGTATTTATACTGGTTTATGCATAACATTGTTATTCCATGTGAAGGCGAAGGCCGAGGTACCAGAAGAATCTAGTAAAGAAAATTTCAATCCAGTTTGGCTGCTTCATTTTGTTCTGTTTTTCACTGAAGCTTACATTCTAAACCTAAGGCTCACTTTACCAGAGTGATGGCAACCTCAACATCATTCGCAAGAAGAGTACCTGTTTTTATATGTGCTGCAATGACTTGGTCTGTAACTCGTCCCTTTGTATCTCATTATAAATTAGATGTGCAGTATAGGACTCACACATCCTTTGGTTGTGCCATACTCAAGAATGTTCTTCCTTGCGTCCACCTAGGTCTCTGTTGGGTAGCTTGGGAATCTGTCCCACATGTTGAATCAGATGAAAGTAGACATCACATATGAATGTTATGTACTTACTATAATGTTAGAGCCATGTTCTGCTATTTTCAGTTGGTTCAGCTTCCCTCCCTCTATCCTCCTTCCAAATTTCATTTTTTCCTCTTCTAGAAACACCTTGTTTGGACCCTGTCTGCCCAATGTTCCACCTTTCTGTATAGTGGGTTTTTCTTTCAAAATTCCCATCTTTCCTTTTTTCTTTCCTTCTCTCATATATTAAGACCAATTAGAATCGGTCAGCAAAACTGAACTGAGGTAATTCAGGCAGGAGAAGGTAATTGTGGGTAGGGAGGAGACTGAGTTCTTGAATCTGGTACTCTGGCATAAAGCACCAAGGTGAGATCTGACCGGCTCTGACATCCCACATGTTGAACCAGATGAACATTTTATTTTTTTATTATTATTATTTTGCATTTGTTTACCGGGAAAGTCCGACTCAATTTATGGCCATTTTAAGCCGAGGCCTGGGGAGAAAAGCTCCAGAAAACAGAGTACAATTACATTAGGAGCACTAGAAACATTTATTGATAAGTATAATATGCAGTTTTCAGTAGGGTTACAAGCATAGATAAAACATAGTAGACAACATCAAAATCATGCAGCTTCAATTTCAGACAATAATACACGCAGTTATGGGCTAAGTCCCTTCAAGAATTCATACACGTATTAGAGTATATGATTGAAATGCTTAGGGAGAGTTTGCAGAAACAGCGGGTGGTGATTAGTCGGGGTTTAAGCAGGGACACTGCCAATGCTGTTGGAAGTGTCATTTGAGGCTTTTTTTGAACTGGGTTAAGGAGGATTGGTGAGTACGTTCGGCAGGTAGCATATTCCAAGTTTTGCCTACTGAGTTGGTGAATAGAGTCTCCCCAGCCACATTTATGCTCTTAGTTGTTTGTGCCAGCAGTTTGTCAGGAGAGCATAGTGACCTCAGGTTGCTGTATGGTTTGATGCTCTTATTTAGTGCTGGTGTTTTTTCGGGTTGATATAGTATTTTGTGGGTTATTATAAGTTAGTTGTATCTTAGAAGACTGGACCACTCCAGCCATCCTAGTTGTTAGGTAGATACAATGGTGGGTCCTAGAGGTAGCACCTGTAGCAAATCTAGCAAATATGGTTGTAACAACTATCAAGTTTGGTAAGGGTGGCTTAGTTCAGGTTAGTGAAGGGGGGGAGGCATAGAGGAGGTTAGATAGGTGGGACCGAGTGATAGTGGTTCTTGCAAAAGGTTTGATCCTGTATAGGGAGCCCAGTTTTTTGTTGACAGATTTGATGGTTTGATTGACATGGATATCATATTTTGGGGCATTATCAGCTGTGATGCCCAGGAGTTTTGTGTGAGTATCTGGGGATATAATTGTGCCATTGTTGGAACTTGTAGTAAAGAATGGTGAGGAGGATTGCAGGTGGGGGAAAAGATGAGCAGTTTAGTTTTGTTTGGGGTTTAATAGAAGCTGACGGTTTGTGAACCATTTTTCTACATCATTGAAAGCATTCTGGGTTAGGGTCACAAGCTCGGTTGAGGAGGAGGCAGTACATATTAGAGTAGAGTCATCCACGTATTGGATGCAGGTGGTCTTGGTAGTGATAGTGGTTAGGTCATTGATAAAGATTGAGAAGAGTAGTGGTCCTAGTATGGAGCCTTGAGGGACTCATAGAGTAATGGGTAGATGTGTGGATAGGGTACTCTGCCATAAAACTGCTTGTTGTCTATCAGACAGGTAAGATTGGAACCATTTAATAGAGCTACTATTCAGTGACAGTTCCTTCAGGGTATGGAGAAGCAGTTGGTGATTGACCATATCAAAGCCTTTAGAGATCTAGGAAGAGAGCTGAAGTTTGTTATTGTTTCAGTTGATGTTGATAGAGTTAGAGAGGGATAGGAGGGCTGATGTGGTGCTGTGGTGTGGCCTAAAACCATGCTGAGAGTTGGCCAGTAGTTTATTTTGTGTGAGATAGTGCATTAATTGGTTGTAGATGCACTTTTCCATAATTTTGGCCAGTGGTGATAGTATGGCTATTGGTCAGAAGTTTGAGAGGTCTAAAGTATTCCCTCCTTTATGAAGGGGAATGACATGGCAACCTTCCAGAGAGAGGGGATAGTGGCTTCAGTCAAGGTGCGGTTTATTATGATTGAGACAGGGTATGCAATGGCATCTGCCCCTTTTTGTAAATATTCTGGTGGGAGGAGATTAGCTGCCAGGGTAGTGGGCTTTAGTTTGTTAGAGATCAGATGGTCAATGTAGATACAGGTTGTGGAGGAGTTTTGAAAGGAGCTGGTAGGGGGTAGTTGGCTAGCTAATGATTGGATGGTTTTAGTAAAAAAAATGTTAATGATGTTAGCAGTTTCCTTTGGAGTTTCCTTTGGGGTTTTAAGGTCGCATGTTGAGGGGGTGGGGGTGGAGGTTTGGTCAGGGTGGAGCAGTTTGTTTATGCCTGCCCAAAATTTTTGAGGTTTGTTCTGGTGTTTTTGCTGAAGGTGTTGATAGAAGTTTTTTTTGTCTAACAATGTGGCTTTCTTGGTATCATTCCTTAGTTGTCAGAATTTAATATGGCCAAGTGGGTCTTTGGAGGTGCGCCAGTTGTCCCATGCTTCATTTCTTGCTATGGTTTTGGTTTCTTTGGTGAGCCAGGGGGTGGAAAATAAGACACCAGTGATCCCACTTTATGGGTGTATCCTTATTTATAACTTTGAGGCCAGTATGATTCGGGAAGTGTAAGTCAATAATGTGAAAACTGGGTCAACGACCTATCATAATTTTAGGAGGGATAGTATCATTAAAAACTACTGGAAAAAGAGAAATGTACAAAGGTTAGAAGTATGAAATGCCACAAGATGTTTAAATGTGGCAGAAGTATATGGTGCCAGTATATTTGGGAAGGTGAGTTCATAACAGTAAAAGAGTATACTAGGATTAGATGCCCTGTGAGATGTAATTGTAGTTGTATATATTGCTCTTTGCCTTCAGTGTCCTCCTTTTTGTATTGGCAAAACAGAAAAGGCACTCAAGGGTAGGATTTCCAAACATGTGCGGGATGTAAGGAAGCAGGATGTTAGAAATGCATTATGGGGACATAGTTCAAGAAACAAAGGACATTCCTTTGGTTTCTCTTTTATTCACATAATTGAATTTGATTTTAGAGAGGGACCTTGGAAAACTAACCTTGAATGCAAGGAATCTGAGTGGCAGATTAAGACCAATGCCACTGGCCTTTATGGCCTTAATGATTCGGTATTGCTTTTACTTAAGGTTGAAGCATTAACATTTTAGAGTGCATGTTTACGTTCTTTGGTATGGTAATGGAATATAACAACTGTCTTGTATGTATATGCTATTAGATCAATATGAGCTGTAACATATTCAAGAGCAATCCTTTTATGAAAGTTTTGGTGCTTCATTAGTTTTTCAACTGGTTTAGGTGTGGGATTGTTTTTTTATGAGCACTCATATTTTATTGAATTATGAACATTTTATTTGTATAATATGTACTGTTTTAAATTTTAAACTTACAACAGCCTGATGGTTACTATGGTACCTTCATAAGCTTTTATAGTTTTAAACTGTAGGTTCTTACAATGTTAATCTGATATAGTCTTGTGGCCTTTTCAGGAATGAAAGCGCTCAGTAACGTTTGGTTGCAATCAAAGGTTTGTGTCCTCTACCTGGTATTTGTGCAAAATTCATTATATAACATCAAAGTAAAGAGATCGATCTTGGGTTCTGTCATCCTCTACTTGTTTTTGCTTAATGTTTGGTTGCACTGTCCTACCTTCTTTGCAGGCTAGCTGTCCAAGTTTGCAATGTAGCTTTCTAGTATCAAGTGGCTCTTCAGGCTGTATGCATTCCTTCAGAGAAAAACATAGTGGCAGACTCTCTGGACCTCGCAGGTCCATATAAAAAGCTCATGAATGGACGCTTTGCAGAGATATGTTTCTGGACATTGTCCATCAGTGGGGTACACCTCAGGTAGATTATTTTGCTTCCCTTTAAACAGACAACTTCCTCTTTTTTGCACTAGATTCCCCAGTCCTCTGGCTTGGAAGGTGGATGCCCTATCTTTTTCTTAGAAGTGGATGCTTCTCTATGCCTTACCTCCCCTTCCTCTAATTCTGAAGGTCCTGCTCAAGATAGAGCAAGACTCCCCTAAAATCTTGTTGGTGATTCCACTTTGGCTCAGTTGGCATTGGTTCCCTCCTTTTCTGCACCAAGCCAAGGGTAGTCAGTACAAGGGGTCTCTCATTCATCCTCACTTGTCCACTGTTCAACTGACATTGTGGGTAATAGGGTTTTGATACCTTTTAGGCACCTTTTTTCTGTGGTTGTGATTAGGTTCTGCAGGAGCCCAGGAAACCCACTACCAGAAAATCCTGTGTGTCCAATTGGAAGATATTTTCCATTTGGTGCCTTGCTCGTAACCAGGACCCACTTTCAGTGGAGACTGTCTGGTTCTCTTTTATTTGTGTTAATTGCCCCATGCTGGGTTAACATATTCTTGTGTTAAGCAGAAATAGTCAAAAGGTGAGCGCTGTTTGTCATTAACTCATCCTCTGGCCTCTAGGTTTGAGGTCAAGCAACTTCTTAAAGCCACCCTTCATGTCAGACCTCCCAGGAGGCCTGTTCCACCTTCCTGCCACTAATTTTGTTCTTGTAAAATTGACTGTGGCTCCTTTTGAGTCTGCACCTTTAGCTTCCTTACAGCATTGTTCATGGAATACCATTCTTCTTTTGGCTCTTGCCTCAGCTAAGAGAGTGTCTGAACTCCAGGCTCTTATGTTTGTTCCTCCTTTTTTAGTTTTTCATAGGGATAGGGTGTCTCTTCATACTAATACTTCTTTTATGCCAAAAGTGGTTAATGAATTGTATCTTAATCAGTCTGTTAATTTGCCCTCCTTTCTCCATAGTCTGCTAGTGAGAAGGTTCTTCACACTTTGGATTTGCATAGGCAGTTCACATATTATTTGGATAAAACTAAGGCCATTTGCAAATCTGAGCAACTTTTTTGTTTCCTTTCATCTCAAATCTCTAGTTTGGCTGTTTCTAAGCAAACGATTTCTTTATGCATCTGTAAGGCTATTTCTTTTTGTTATTTATTTCATGGGAAGTGCCTTTCAGCCTCTGTAAAGGCTCTCACTGTACCAGGGATGTAGCTTCCTCTGGTGCTTTTTTTCAAAGGATTGGATACCATTTCCATCCTCGAGGCTGCTACTTGGACCTCTGTCCATACTTTTACTAAGCACTACAAATTGGATGTTGTTTTCAGATGAAGAGCTGGCTTTGCAAGAGCTATTGTGCATGGATTTCTTGAGCCTTCCTCCTCCCAAGTTTCCGCTTGAGATTTTGTATTCTCCCTTTAGTTAAGAATACTGCAACAATGATATGTAAGGACATAGTATATTTGTATAAAATCTTAACCATAACAGTAGATGTCCTTCTCTTCACATTTGCAGTATTTGCTCCCTCTCTTCTCCCCCTTCTACTCTACTCTTTTCCTTTTTTCACCTTTCTGGATGCACATGTTTCTCCTAATTTCAGAGATGAAGCGTCAGTGTCAGATCAGGAGATATCTTTGACTATGAGAGTCTCTAAGCTGTTGTTTCCCCTCTGAGCCTCTGCACTGGACTAAACAACTCAGGTCAGACTCCTCCCTCAGAACAGGGGTCCAGGCAGGGTCAGGGCTGGATGGCACTGGAAGTGAGGTTGGTCTCCACTTGTCCTGGTCCCTAAGGGTTTGAGGTGGCATAGAGTGTATTTTTTCATCTGAGAACACTTGAGTCTTACTTCCTCGGATACTATCCCCATTCCCCTTTCTGATCCAGTTTCTGAGCCTTATCTACCTATTCCACAGGGGCAGCCAGGCCTGTATGAGCTTCCAGGTAGTTCCAGATCATCCCACTGAGGAGGTTACCTAGAATGGTTGTGTAAAAGGAGACACTTGAATTCCCCTTAGGAATCTCTTACCAAAGACACCAATTTTGATGAAGGAGAAGGGTCCCCCAGATCACCACCTGAAGACATCTCATAGGTTCATAGGTTCATACTAGGCTATCTGCCCTGGGGCATTTATAAGCCTAGCTCGATTGTGTTTGGCTTACGCCACCCCTTGATTTGAGTATACTGTGCCCTTTTTAAAGTTTAGTTTACTGTGCCTCTGTCTAATAGTGACACGGAAGTAATCCCCAGGACAAACCTACGATCCCCCATCCACTCATCAAGATTCTTCTTGAAGAGAGTCAGTGAGGTGCTCTGCCTAACATGAATTGGAATTCTATTCCAGAGCGAAGAGAGCCTCTGGGTTATGAATCCGTCCCTCCAGCATGTTCTATTTATTTCTGTGCTGAGGTTCAAGTCCCTCAAGTGAGTGGCTCTAAGGGATTTAGATTTACTGAGGTGGAGCATGTCCATTAATTCTGGGTTGGACATAGCTTTATATGTCAGGCATAGATCGCCACGAAGTAGGTGGTATGCAACTGAGTAGAGCTGGAGTTTTTTAACCGAGCAGCATATGGCATCTGTTTGTGTCCCTTGATCCTCCTGGTGAGGTACTTTTGCTGTCTTTCTAATTGCTGCAGGTGTCAGGTAAGGTACATCCCAAAGGGGGCATTGTATTCTATGATGGGCCTGATGAGGGATGAATAAAGGGGCATGATTACCTCTCTTGATCTAGATGTGAATCCTTTCATGATGAGGTGGGCTATGTAGAAGGTCTTTCTAACCACTTTGGCAATGTGGTTGTCAAAGGAGAGATTGCTATCAACTTGGGTCCCCAGATCCCTAATTACTTTCTCTGTACTTAATGGGTTACCACCTATGTGGTAATTTGTGGGCACATTGTTTTTCCAAAGGGTATGACTATACACTTTTTGGCATTTAGCTTTAGACCATGGCTCTGGCACCAGTTATCCGTCTCTGAGACCTTTTTGAAGGATGTTTGTGTCAGCTGGAGAGTCGATTATGGTGCCCAGTTTGCAGTCATCTGCGAACTTGGTGAGCCATAGTCCTCCCACGTTGGCCTGTACCTCAGAAAAGTAAATACCAAACAAGAGAAGTCCCAGGACAGAACCTTGTGGGATGCCACTTGTGACCAGTTTCGAGTCTGACATGGCTCCAGCAACTCTGACTCTGTGGGTTCTGTCTTTGAGCCAGTTTGCGACCCATCTTGTGACATAGGGGTTTATATTTAGGCTGGATAGCTTATCTATGATGCCCGAGTGGGGTATTGTGTCAAATGCCTTTGCGAGGTCCAGATAGGCTGTGTGGACTACCTTCCCTTCATCTATGGCCTTGGTGACTGTTTTGAAGAAGTTGATCAGGTTCAAAAGGCAGGATCTGCCCTTGACGAAGCCAAATTGGGTAGTGTCTCTAGGTTCCCAATGTCTTTGTTTATGAGTTCCATGATGATCCTCTCCATAGCCTTGCATACTAGGCTTGTCAGGCTTATGGGGCGATAGTTTCCAGGGTCCGCAGAGGCGCCACCTTTGTGGAGTGGGACCACTGTTGCTGTATGCCATTCTTTGGGTACATATCCTGTAGTGAGGCTGAGATTGTACAGCAGTTTTACTTGAGGGATTAGTTCTTCTTGGAGTTCATGTAGGACGCAACCCGGGACGCCATCTGGTCCCATGGAAGCAGTGTTTTTTGCTTTGGAGAGGGCGGCCTTCACCTGAGCATCAGAGATGTTTGGGAGGCTGCACTCTGCCGGGATAGATACTTGCTCTTTTGGGGGGGGGAGAAGTTTGCACTGACCCTGCCTGCCAGGATATTGGCGATGTCTGTGGGTTCAGTGTATTTTTTTGTCGTTTAGAATCAATTCAGAACAAGTCTGGGAGTTGCATCCCAGGTTCCTAACATAACTGAAAAAAGCCTTATGATTGCCTTTAGTGTCCTGTGCAATTTTTCTCTCAAAGCTGGCCTTGGAGGATTTTATGAGGGATCGTAATTTTTTGCTAGTACTGATCAGAGATGCCTTCCCCTTTAGGGATTTTGCTCTATCATGTATTAGCTTCCTCCTTCTGTTGTACAGTTTATTTATGGCTGGGGTCCACCAGACTGGACGCCTGCCTTTGGATGATTGGGTCTTGATTTTGTTTGGGATACCATGATCCATGCATTCCTGGAGATGTCCGTAGAATGCGTTTATATAGGATTCTGCAGTTTGGGCCATAGTTTCCACTGGCCCTGGGGCCTTGAAGGATTCCACTTCAGTTTTGAGAAGTGTGAAGTTTGCTTTTGAGAAGTTTTTCACTGTGGTTTTCTGGGCTGGGGGTGGGGTCGGGATGTGGATATCCAGTGAAATTAATTTATGGTCTGATCTTACCAATGAGGGATATACTTCTGGTATGGAGCATAGAGTCCCCATATTGGTAATGATCAGGTCTAGTATGTTTTCCCCTCTTGTGGGAGTGGTGACTAGTTGTTCCATAGCATTTGAGTTTATAAATTCCAGGAACCTTTGGGCTAAGGTGCTGGGGCTTGAGTAATGCTCCCAGTCTATGTTTGGGTAGTTGAAGTCGCCAAATATAATGGTGTTTGGAGAGATCTTAGTGTTCTCCAATGTTTTCAGGAAAGCTGAGTGGGATTCCTGACTTTGAGAGGGTGGTCTGTAGGATGCTATAAACTGAAAATCAGTCTTGCCCACTGTCAGTTGCACATGGATGGTCTCCAATACTTCGTGCACTGCCACTAACCTGGAGGTGTGGATATCCTTGATAAATATGGAAACTCCCCCTCCTTTTGTGGTTCGGTCCGGGTTTTGGGGCCGAAAAGCATGATATGAGGTATAACCTGGTAGTGCTGGAGTGCTTTCTGGAGCCTTGAACCAGGTTTGTGTCACTGCACAGATATCGATGTTCTCCATACTGAGGTGAGCTTCGAGTGCATGCATCATGAGGTTAAGACTTCTGGCATTTAGCAGCATTACCCTGAGTTTCTTGTTCCTTGTGCTGTCTATGGAGGTGGGTTTGACTTTTGAGCCTTGCCTAAAAAAGGCACTATGGGGGTGGCAAGAGCCTTTACCAATATCCGAAAGTCCAGGGGTGACAGGTGCAAGCCGTCCCTAGCAAAGCAACATGGCTTGTCGAGCATGGATTGTCATCCCAGGCTGACAGATACTGGATCCCCTTTGAATGACACCAAAATTTTAGCCAATTGTTAAAATCAATCATTTTGTCTTTATACTGTGGCATCATTCTAGGTGAGGGTAAGATGCTGCTCAAGGTCAGGGTCATACCGGCCTGGGCTACACGATCAGAGAGCTCCTCTATGTCTCTTTTCATGTAGTGGAGGGAGATACGTCTCAGGTCATTCACGCCAGCATGTACAATGACTGAGTCATATTTGTATTTGCTTTGGAGTGAACTGAGTGCCTGCGTTATGTGGCAGATCCTAGCGCCCGACAGGCAGCTCACTGTGACCTTCTCTTTATTCAGTCTGGTGAGTGGGGCATCAGTGTGTCTGACAATAGAGTCACCTATTACAAGGGTATCAGGTGTGTTATTCAGCCTTAAGGGCTCCTTTGGAGATATTCTAGAAATCCTTTGCCAAAAAGGTGGTTGGTCCTCTAAATTCCCTTATCAGGAAGAGTTTGTGTTCCTTGAAGCTTTCAGTTCTGAAACATCTAAATTCTAGGTTAGCACTCGAATGACTTAATAGACCTTGTTTCACTCCAGGCTTGGAAGGAGCCAGATTTTGTAGAAACTGTTCAAATGCAAATAGCAAAAAGATCTTAAAACAAGTATAAAATATAAAAATATATGAATATATGGCCACTAAGCACTTAATTCTGTTGGATTTTACTTTTATGGATTATATGCAAGAAGAACATTAAAGTTTTTGTCCGTATTTTTTACTGGAGCCATTGCAACTATTTCAAGGGAGTGTTTGCTTTTAGTGGTTACTGGTTGCTACATGGATTATGCTGTTTTTGCTTTACTTAGTTCAAATTTTCAGTGTTACAGTGGTTTTCCTGAAAGTTTGCAATAACACCAAGTTTGGTGTAAATGGCAGTAGTAAGGGAGTCCAGCAGGATACCTACATTAATTTTTTGACATCTTAAGACTTTTTTTGTTATTGAAACAATGGCAGAGCTTACCAGTGTGTGTTCTTTGCCTTAGAGCAATGCTGCTCCAGTGCAACTTGACAACTTGGAAATTCCTAATATGAATGACGAAGGAGATTTGTTACAATTGGTCAAATTACTTTCCAAACAAGTCACACAGATACAATCTTTGCTTGAAAAACTACAATTCCCTACAGTCTTTGCAGTAGGTGTGCAAAGAACTGGTTTGGCTAACCCGGAAGTAACTGACTGCATGGTGAAACAGAAGAGAGACATTTTTAACAAGGAGACATTCAACAATCCGGATTTGGAAGAGGTTCCTTGTAGTCAAAGGGATTGAGTAGTTGAGGATCATTCTGTGCGTATTAATAACTGGTTAGAGACTTTACATTCTCCCACACTGCAATGGACAGTTTTCCAGGGACTAATAATTTACAGGATAAATTACATGCTTTTGAAATGAAACAGTAAGGTACATGGTTTACAGTGTGATAATGGCTACCTTGCTGAGTGTATAAAAGTTAAAAGAGTACCAAAGGGTTTAAGAATGTACAAGTTCCCTAATGGATTGTTATATGGTCAAAGTGAATTAGATGACCTGTAATGTATGTTTGACAGCCGTGGACTGGAATTGTTGCAGTTTATAATAAGAATTAATAACAATCGTATACGAGAGTTATTTAATGAAATTAATGATTTAAATGTGAAAATTAATAATGATGTGGCATTTTTTCGGTTTGAAACTATAACTTAATTTTTGATAAAATTGAGGAATAAGGGAAGGTTAACATGGCAAGAAAACAGAAAAAACTTCGGAGAGATGAATTAGAGCATTCAGATACGTTAACATACCCTTTAACTAAAGCTTATCAAACAACAGGTAGGGTAAGTATTTGACAAAGTGAGGGTGATATTAGTGGGGCAGTAGGTGGTGCTAACATACAACTGGATAGTTATACACAGAAGAACTTAACTATTTAAAATCCTCCTTTTAACAATAGAGAAGATAGTGAGGGGTTTGAGAAAGAGTATCCACCATTAAGAAGATCTGAAAGAATTGGTATTAAAAAATGATTTTTTTAGTTCATCCCCATACTCCAAGAGGACAGCAAAATAATGGTCAGACACAGTATTGGAGGAAGAACAACAGAAACAACTGTTAGATGAGGATGGGGTAATTAAAGCATTTGAAGGTAAAATGTTTAGCCTGAATGGCTGCAATATTTTTAATTATACTGTGATCTGAAGTGAGAGTAGGGAACAAGTGGAGGAGACCCTGGAGAGGTGGAGATGTGCTCCAGAGAGAAGAGGAATGAAGGTCAGCAGGACTAAGACAGACTATATGTGTGTGAATGAGAGGGAGGATAGAGGAATGGTGAGGATGCAGGGAGTAGAGGTGGTGAATGTGAATGAGTTTAAGTACTTGGGATCAACAGTTCAGAGTAATGGTGAGTGTGGAAGAGAAATGAAGAAGAGAGTACAGGCAGGATGGAGTGGGTGGAGAAGAGTGTCAGGAGTGATTTGTGACAGACGAGTACCAGTAAGAGTGAAAGGGAAGGTCTACAAGAGGGTAGTGAGACCAGCTATGTTATATGGGATGGAGACAGTGGCATTGACAAAAAAGCAGGAGTTAGAGCTGGATGTGGCAGAGTTAAAGATATTAAGATTTGCACTGGGTGTGACGAGGATGGACAGGATTAGGAATAAGTATATTAGAGGGTCAGCCCAGTTGGAAGGTTTGGAGACAAAGCCAGAGAGGCAAGATTACATTGGTTTGGACATGTGCTGAGGAGGGATGCAGAGTATATTGGGAAAAAGTTGCTAAGGATGAAGCTGCCAGGGAACAGGAAAAGAGGAAGGCTGAAGATAAGGTTTATGGATGTGGTGAGAGAGGACATGCAGGTGGTTGGTATGACATAGCAACATGCAGAGGACAGGAAGAAATGGAAACAGTTGATCTGATGTGGTGACCCCTAATGGGAGCAGCCGAAAGAAGAAGAAAAAAGAACAGAATATTACCCATACACATTTTTCCTTGTTTAAAAAAGGGTTAAAAATGTGTGCCATGTCATAGGTGTGATACAGTCAAGGTCTTAACAGAATTTAAACTTTTCACAAGGAAGCTCAACTTACGAACTATGTTTAAACATAAGGTTGAGATAGATGCTCCCTTTAAAAGAAGCGTATTTAATCCTCCATTACACCCTGATAGCTAGTTATGAAAAAATTGCACATAGGTGATTTACAAAACTTAAAATACTCACAATAGGAAACTGTATAATTTAAATAAATATGAAGTGCTATTATTAAGGGAATGAAGAATAAATGAGGACATAATGTGTGATGAAGCCAGATGAGGGTAGGAGGATGGTTTTGATGAATAAAATGACTACAATAATTTAACAAGTGAAGTATTGCATGATACAAATATTTATGTAATAGTGTCATTAAATAAAATTAATACTGCACATAAAAAGACTCAGATTTTTTTTAAGATTCTTTACTACAAGGGGCAAGTAATGAGACAGTCTAATTTTTTTATATCCGAGTGACATGTCCAGGTGCATCTGTAAACTCCTACTGAAGTCTCTAAGTATCAAATATTACTTGTTCATATTTGCATCAATAATTCCAAAACCATGCTATGTGCAAGGTTTTAAAAGATGTCATCTTAAAGCTTACACAATGGCAAACTCAACTGCATTAATATTTGCCCTCTGTCTAGTGTAGGTAAATAGATATTGTGTTGTTTTTATGATATCAATTTATATAGATATAATTTTCAGATTTTGTAAACATCTCAATGACCAAGTAACACAGACAGAACTCCTTAGCCTCATATGAAAGCTCTCAACTCAGTGAATAAAATGCAGCTGACAGTATGCATGCAACTTGAGGCATTGCCGAGATACTGTAAGTTGTTTACAAAATATTACAAATGTAATAGTTACAATGTTTACTGTGACTTATAAAATTTGGTTTAAGACCTAGAACCTAAAGAATACTGCCACTATAAAAATAGTTTGTGCTGTACAATTTGCCATTTACACTTCTTTCATAAACATTATTGTTCCAGAGATATGAACATTTGTTTGAAATGTGAGGACATAATTTGATTCTGTCAAAAGGCTTAGGCTCTGCCCATTGGAAGTTACAGTACAAACTTCCTGTGCTCCATTGGAGTGAATGAGTTAACAGCTGAAGAAGAAATCATGTGATTGTGTAACATATATATGTTGAGGAAAAACTTTTTCAGTTGTTCTGATGAAGTCGTAGATAAAGGGGACAAAAGCACTTAACTCTGTTGAATTTTACTTTTATGGATTATATGTTCCTGGTACATTAAAGTTTTTCTCTGTATTTGTTTACTGGAGCCTTTTCAGTTATTTCAAGTAATACCACTACATGAGCATTTGTTTTTAGTGAAGTTACTGGTTGCTACACGGATTATGCTGTTTTTGCTTTACTTACACTTTACTAAATTACAGAGGGACTTAATTAAGGAAGTCTCTAATTGTACCCCTGGGCCCATGTCAGCAGAAGAATAAATTTTTTTTTTGCAACTGGCCACCTTACAGTCCATCTCCAAGGCATCCATGCGATTAATCTCTCATGCAGCTAAAGGTTTCTTATGAGCTGCAGGTTCAGGCATAGCCATCAAGAGACATGTCTGTAAGTGTTTGTGTGATTTCACAGAACCCTTCAAGTCTTCTTTTGTTAATGCGCTCTTTGATGCATCTTCCTTGTTTGGGCCCACTGTTAAAGACACTTTCCCAGAATGAACAGGATAGAAACATTATCTGCCATGGAAATCCATTTTTATAGCCCGCAAAGATCCTTCTCCAGAAATCAATGCATTGGGAAATAGATGTGGTTCCAAAAATCTCAAGGTTATTTTCAGGATTCATGAGGGGAACTTTCTCCCAAAGGCAGAGGGAGAAATAATGATGGAAGATGCTCCTCTTGAGACAGAAGGGCTCCTCAAAATCAAGGGTTCCGAGAGTCCTTTTTGGATAGGCTCTTTCAGAGCTTATGAGGATTGCCTGACTGTTCTTTTTGGATATGGTCTCGGGGGAGCAATTGTCTTTGTACCCAGATGCCTGAACAGCCATCACAAAAGATTCTTTGTTGCAAAGGATCATATCCAGAGGTTATTTCATTCCCTTTTCACAAGCACCACCAACCCAACAAAAACATCTCCCCAATGAATCGCCCAATCAGAGGGAGTTAGCAGCCCTAGAAATTCAAAAGCTGCTGATCAAAAGAATCATACAGGAGGTCCCAACAAACTAAACAAGATACAGAGTTTACTCAAGGTTCTTTTTTAGTGCCAAAGAAAACAGGGGACTGAAGACCAATTCTAGATCTGTCAACTGAATCAGTTTGTAAAGAACTCCCAAGTTCTGGATGCCACAGTACAGTCTATTTTCCCTCTTCTGTGGAAGGACAACTGGATGTGCTCCATAGACCTCCAGGCTTCTTACTATCACATCAGAAAGAACAGATGTTCTTGGAGGTACTTGTGCTTTCAGCTGTGAGACGCTCATTAGTAGTTCAGAACCCTGCCCTTTGGTCTCACCACAGCCCCCAGGGTAAATAGTATCACAGCCCCCAGGGTGTTTAGCAAGTGTATAGCAGTGCTTGCAACTCATCTCTGACTGCGTGGATTCAGAGTGTTTCCTTATTTGGATGATTGGCTCCTTACCACTTCATTCAGACATCTGCTACAGGAAACTAAGGATTACTTACTCCATCTGTGTCAGTACCTGGGGATCACAGTCAATCTCCCCAAGTGTCATCTTCAGCCAGTTCAAGTCTTGGACTTTATAGGAGCTCACCTGGACACTATCAATCAGTTGGCCTTTCTACCACAAAACAGGATTCATACTTTGAGAATTTATGTCAGTTAGATCTTATCATATGCTTCTCCTCCGACAAAACTAGTACTCCAGGCCTTAGGTTCAATGTCTGCAGCAATTACCCCACTACCCACTGCTCACATTCACATGGAAATTCTCCAATGGGCAATGGCAGTACAATGGTCAGTTCTTATACATCCACTGAATCATCCTATAAAGCTTTCCTGGGTTTACAGGGCTTCCCTGATTTGGTGGAGCCAGTCCAATGATGCTTTATGTTTTCTCCCCAAAGGCCATGTTGACCACGGATGCATCCCAGCTGGGGAGGGGTGGGCATTTCTTGGGAAGGGCTGTTCAAGGCTTGTGGTCCCCAGAAGAGACCAATCTGCATATAAATGTCTTGGAGATGAGAGTGGTCCTTTTTGTGTTCCAGGCCTTTCAGAACTCTCTTCCTCTAGGGACAGTTGCTATCCAGACAGACAGTATGTCAGTGGTATGGTCCATTAACAAACAGGAGGGAACCAGGTCCTACCCTCTTTACCAAGAAGCAATGAGCATCTGGCGATGGGTGATCAAGTTCCAACCAATTTCTAGTAGCAATGAACATACTGGGAAAATCCAGTGTTCTAGCAGACAAGCTCAGCAGAGCTATCCTGATGCCTCACAAGTGGTCTCTCAATCATGCAGTGGTGGAAAGGATCTTCTGCAGATGGGGTTAACCATGCTGCAATATCTTCACCTCACCCCTTAACAGCAAGTGCAGCAGGTTTTCTGCCCTAAGCCCCCTTAGGAGGAATCGCTGAGAGATGCTTTAATCTACGTTTGGCCCTCCGCTCTCCTGTATGCTTACCCTCCCCTACCTCTAATCCCCACATTTCTTCATAAAGCTCTATGGTTGAAGAGAAAGGTAATCCTCATTGCCCCTTTCTGACCTTGGCAAGTTTGTTTTCCCTTCCTGTTGTCTCACCTTCTATGTCCTCCTTGGACACTGGACCCCCAGTCCAGATCTGGTATCATCCCTCGGAGATAGTTCACCAAGACATTCTAGGCCTCAAGTTGACCACATGGTTTCTCTAATTCTGATGATGGCTAGACAGTCCAGGCTTTCTTCACTAGTCCACTGAATATTAATACCTTCCTAGAAACCTGCAACCAGGAAACTATACAAGAGTAAATGGTAAAGATTCTCCATCTGGGCACAACAGAGACAATTAGATCCCTTTATTTCTCCCATTATTGCTGTTTTGGTTTTCCTGGCTTCTGTTTTTCAAGGATGTGCTAGTTTTTCCAACATCAAAGTTTAGCTAGCAGACATTTCTAATTTTCACAATGTAGATTATGCGTCTGCTGTAACTTCAACCACACTATATAAAGCAGCCCCCCACCTGGGTAGGTTTGACATAGTCCAGTGTGTGATGATCAAATGTTGGCCATCACATACACCCATACCTCCCATCCGTACAGAATTACCCAGTAAAAAATTAGTTTTGGGGTCCAAATAATGGGGTGCCACAATTCCCGAGTGGCACCCCTTAATTTCCAAGTTTCCCAGCACTTGTCCATTAATTTCTCAGTTTCCTGGCATTCGTATTTTAAATTTCCTGGCTTTTTGAACTGACATCATCACGTACGCGATGACGTCAGCTCTGTGAAACAGCCTACTGGAATTGAGCTGAAGCTAACGCGTGCATGCTTTTCTGGATGAAATGCTTCTTAAATCCTTAGCGGGAACACAGCAGCAGTTTGAAACAGGAACAGAACAGCAACTGTTTGAAACTGCAAGCAAGGCATGTGGAATGGCTGGGAAACTGTGAGCGAGCCTGGATGACTGCAGTGGGAGTAACAGCCATTGGGATCTATGCTGCATGGAGTAGAGCTGCTGCTGACTGGATAAATCTATGCTGCCTGCTGTACAGAGAAAGAGCTGCTGCCAACTGGAAAGGTAGGAAGTGGTGTGTGTGTGTGTGTGTGTGTGTGTGTGTGTGTGTGTGTGTGTGTGTGTGTGTGTGTGTGTGTGTGTGTGTGTGTGTGTGTGTGTGTCTGTGTGTGTGTGTGTGTGTGTGTGTGTGTGTGTGTGTGTGTGTGCGTGTGTGTGTGTGTGCGTGTGCGCGTGTATCATAAGCCAGTTTAGAGTATTTTAATGAAGCTAATACATAAAGTGCAATTTTGTGTCAAAGGGTAATGTTAACTCTGCAGATGTGTGGCTTGAAAACTGTGTGAATCCAGAAATAGAGAAGCACACTACCAATGCATTAAGAAAGTAAGGAAGAATTGCTGAATCCAGACTTGAAAGTGATGTCAGTAATTTCTTCTTGACCAATATCTGATGAAAGACTGAAATAGTTTAAGAAGTGCACAGAGACTCATACAGAGATACAGTTGCTGATAGAGATGGTAATGTCAGGGTGGCCAGATGAAAAAGAAAAGAGTATTAATGTAAAGACACACATACTATAAATACCACTTTGAGTTTGATTATGTGCAAAGTCTGTAACTTATTAACCGAATAATTGTACCTAATCAGTTTCAGGAGTAAATGTTGGCAAGTACCCTTGAAACATATATTGGAAATACAAAGTGTAAAGAAAGGGCACAATCTACTTCATTTTCACTAGGATTGTCATGTCATATCACGATGATGATGAAGAATCCTCAAGTATGTAATACATTTCATAAAAGTAATGTGAAAGAAGAGTTGATACCAAGAGAAATTACAGAAAGGCCACAGAGCAAACAAACTTGCTACTGACTACTTTCATTTTAAAGATTCACTTTATCTATTTTTTTTAAAACTACACAAAGTATCCACAGGTGATTTAAATATGAAACACTTCTAATTCTGTCATAATGTAATTCAGGATGATATTTTCCAGACATGCAAACCATTATGTCCTTATCTCAGATAATGGTCTTTGGTTAGTGTGTCAGGAATTCCACACATTTTCATTAGAATGTGAGTTTAAACACATTATAAAGTGGTATAAAGAGCTGCTGCCAACTGGAAAGGTAGGATGTGGTGTGTGTGTGTCTGTAATGCCCCAAGTGAATATACCTGGTGGCTAGAGGAGGTACTCGGGCTACAAGTGGGTACAAGTAACAAGAGCCTAAGATCCCTACCCACCACCCCTTCTAAAAACATTTTACACATTTATGTCTCATATTTTGTTCTTTTCCTCATAAAATCTGTGGTTTTCTGCATTTAGGATTGAATTCACTAAATGACAGGCATTTGAATTTCACACTTCATATTCTCCAGAAAAGAAATGGTAACACCAAACCTTTTATTCTAGAAATTTTCTAAGTTTATAAGATCAGTATGGCTGTATTCCCCCATTATTGGCTTTGTCCAGGTTTTTTGTGCCAAGAGGTTGAGAACTATGGCGAGAAGTGAGAACTGAATTCACTAAATGATAGCCATTTAAGTTTCAGTCTTTCTATTATTCAGGAAACCACTGATTTGGCATAGTGGGTATGTTGCTCTGACTGTCGTGCATAGGGTCCTAAGTTCAAGACTTGGCAATGAAATGTATGGTGGTAACATAGCATTTTATTCTAGCAACTTTCCAAAATTATGCAAGCAATGTTTAAAATGTGTCCCTGGTTT
This sequence comes from Protopterus annectens, assembly GCF_019279795.1. NCBI lineage: Eukaryota > Metazoa > Chordata > Ceratodontiformes > Protopteridae > Protopterus > Protopterus annectens. The sequence continues at coordinate 1,632,728,747 of NC_056732.1, forward strand.
TGGAGATTTTGTCCCCACCCAATAAATTTTGGCTTTTTCCAGATTTCTTGTGCTGCAAATTTAAGAGATACAGTTGAGTGTTGAGTGGATTTTACAAGAAGCTGAGAGGTTCAGGGGAAGAGAAGTTTAGTGTTGCTTATGCTGAGTCTGCTTGCATTGTTAATAGCATAACAGGTTAAATACTTGCTTTTGATGCAGAAGGCTGTGGGTTCTACTCCCACAGTATGTAGATGCATTGCTGATAGTGTACTGTGTTGTACTTTTAAAGGGGGTGGGGGTGGGTGTAACAAGTCAAAGGTGTTGCTACAACAGATCCAACAGAAGTGAGAAAATGTCATATGTAAGGGCATTTGTGCCTCAGTGGAAAGAGCAACAAATATCATTATCCCAAATTTGGGAACACAAAATCAGAATTCTGTTTTGTGCTGCATTATAAGAAAACTATTTTTAAACAAGTACAGCACATTTTCCAGCATTCAAGATAAAACACATATTTTCCACTGCAGACAGTGGAGAAGTAAGAGTGGCCAGTTAACAGCACCTGGATTGTAGTGATAGTTTTGATGCTTCAGGATGAATATAGGAGAGGGTTTGTCAGTACTTAGACTAAAAATTGGAAGTCTTAAAACATGCAGTTCACCTAGTTTATTGTGTTGTGTGTTTTACAGCTATTGAGTTGGTCTGATAACACAAATCAGAGTAAGTCAAGCAAAAAACTGGAATTGAAAATAAGTTCGAGAAGGTATGCAAGATGCCTGTGGCTTACACTGCTGTCATTCTATTTTATATATATATATATATATATATATATATATATATATATATATATATATATATATATATATATATATATATATATATATATACATACACACACACACACACACACACACACACACGCACACAGGTGTGTGTGTGTGTGTGTGTGTGGAAGTAGACTTATTTGATGGAAATGTTCTGAATTGAACAGTTTTGTCATTACTGGTTCATGCATTTTGTTTCATTTCCTACTGGAAAAATGTTCAAACAATAAATTTAAAATGTGCTGAAGTGTGCTGTATTATACAAGGGATATAATTTAATAAAGTCAGGAAGGTGTATCGAAGAACATGTGTATGTTTCTTGTGTGTGCAAGGGGCCTATGATTTGAATTTTGAAAACAGCCCAAAGGTAATCTTTATCCACCACTGGCCAGATGCATTTTTTGGATGTGGTGTGGGTTTCAATGCTGTTTCAATGAATGTCAGTTTCAAGGACAGAGAATGTTTTAATGTTAAGCCTGTTTTCATTGTGACTTGTGAGACAGTATTGCTTTGTTTAGCAGATGTCTTAGTGTTTGTGCATTGTGCTATAAAATGTAAAAATAAAATCAAAATCATTGTAGAAGTAAAGCAATATGCACATTAGTGTTTATAGTAAATGGGGCAAAATAGCCAGGTAATGGGACATTGGAATGGCTGCAGGGGGACTCTGGTGCCATATTTTGGTTGTGTGTTCTTCAGTTTCATTTGAAAGTTGGTATCCCACAATTCCATTGGAGTGGGTGGGGTTACTTAATTATGTATGCTATTTTTATATTAATCAGCGTACATATTTGTACCTATTTATCAAGGGCCTTGTCCAGATTTTTGATGTTTTCAGGTTGAGAGGTATGCATACACCTCAATAAGTCAAACTTGTAACCCCCTTACTATATATACCAACTCCAAGATTGCACTACAATGGGGAAAAGGCCAAATTTCCTGGTGGTGGCCAACTAGTTCCATTCCCTGTGTAAAACATTTGCTGATGTGAATGTTCGCAGTTTTCTGTTCGATGAACGGAGGTTATAAATTAGAAAAGGAAACTGATGCAGATAGAGTTTATAGCCATCTACAAATTCAATTATAACAATAGAATGAAAAAGTAATAAAAGGCAAAAAATCATATTGTCAAGCAAAGCCATGTCAAAGAGCTGTAAAATAGTGCAATATCTAAGTTGTCATGGACAGATTGCAAAAAAGCATTCAACAGGAGCCCCTAGTCATAGATAATGGAATGCTTACAAATGCCTGCATCAATCAGTTGCATTGCGTGGACTATGAAACAGAACTAAACCACTTTGCAACTATGACATGACAAAGAGCAAATTAAAATTTGAGAGAGAAAATTTTAAAGAGAGGTATTCCAGTGTAATTCTTTCTTGGAACTGCTAGTCTGGTTTGCCCTTTAACCGTTAAGCTGTTTACTTAATGTATTATGCTATGTTTCCAGGTTAGCTCCCAGGATCCAACCTTATTCAGAGACATCTCTTCTACTTTTATGGATGATTTAAATCTTTAGGCTTCATCTGATGAAGATCTGAAAGCACAGCTACAAATGATTAAACCTTTCTCAGATATAAGACTGATTTTTGGTGTTGTGCAAAAGCAACATTTAAAAAAGGAAAAGCTGCTGCTGCACCAACATAATATAAACCTGGGACAGGAATGTGATTATAAAGGAACTTGAGCAGAGGGCTGTATAAATATTTGGGGACTGATGACTCCAGTTCTAACTTATAGGTGTTGGTGTGGTTGACTGGCCCCAAACAGCACTGAATCAATTGGAAAGGAAAATGAGAAAACGGGTTCATGCTTCTTAAAAATGATTTATATAAAAAAGTGTACACAGAGATTATACATCCCTCATTTTGCAGGAGGCATGCTCTTCCTTGAACTTGACTACATCTATATGTCTGCAGTCATGGGACTGAATACATATTTGCTGATCTCATCAGATCCAAAAGTGAATGGTCTAAAGCACGAAGAAAAATCTTAAGATGCCGTCTTTGCTTAGCTTAGCATAAGCATTTTGGAACAGAATGGAAATGGACATCAAACCAGAATTAGATAAGAATTTGATAGCAACTGAACATTCTGAAAAGAAACAAAAATACGTAAAGAAGAGGACCAGAAGAAGAAACAAATTTGGAAAGCACATAAATATAGAGAAAGTACTATTGTGTAATTTAGCTATAATCCAAGACTGGGTGTGGGTAATGCAGGTTTTACCCACAGTTGGAATGGTTTGATCATGAGGGTGAAGCTTTGAGTGATTAAACAAAGCCAATCAGGGGTAAACCTTGTGTTATCCACACACACACACAGGACTGGATTATTGCTATTATAAGATGGTATTATTTAAGAAAAAAATTCCTACCTTTTCTTAATAATGTCATTGTATAAGCAGGTTTAGTGCTCTTCTGCCAGCTTGCGGTAGTCTAGAGCATCCTGGTTATGTTTTGCACATACACTATACCTTGTTGTGTCCACTCTGCATAGTTGTACCCCTCTCAACTGTCTAGGTTTTTGCAGAAAGTCTATATAATTTCCTCATGCTGGTATTTTGTAGTTTAAGAGATTGAGAGGTATGCAATGCTATTTTTTAAGATACTGTATTTTGCTTCAATAAGCAGTTTTATGACGTGGGGAAAGGTTATTTTAATAGTTTAAATTCTCCTCTTTCTTGTGCACAGAAAGTGAGTTACCAGAGTTGTTTTTCTGGTAAACTAGATTTATCAAGAGATGGATTCTAAGATGCCTACAGAATAAGATTGTGCTGAAAAGTTGTATCTCAGGCTACCAAGGCTACTTTGCACAGAGGGCAAGATCTGGTTCCCCCTTGCTTGTTTATATACCACATTGCTGTGGTGTTGTCTGTAAACACTTGCAGGAGTACTAGGGACAACAGATGATTAAGAAAGTTGAAAGCATTTATGATACTAAGTATCTCTTTTATTTTGATGTGTTTTGGTCTGTCTTCTTTATTCTAAAGACCCTGTACTTTTATCCTACACTGCTCCCCAAGCAAAGTCTGAGGCATCTGTTATGACTGTGTTGGTGAAGGAGGGGAGAATGGGAGACCTAGGTTCTGAGAGATTTGGGGTCTCCATCACATAAGCTCCCTTTTCACAAATCATAAAATTGAAATTTGAAAGGTCAAGGGATGCTGCTGCTGGTTTCACTTACCACAGTAACTTTGTATGGAATCTTGCAAGATGTATCATGAAGATTACTGATGCTATGAGGCCTAGAACCCTGAGGAATTCCCTTCTTGAGATGGACCCCTGAGTGGAAAACCATAAGAGTAGATCTAAATAGAGATCTACTTTTTCCTGTGGAAGAAAAGCTGTTTGAACTGAGGTGACCAGTAGACACCTCTGAAAAAAAAAACAATCCTGTGAGGAGGAGTCGGAAAAAAACTTCTAAATGTTCTCTTGGAATCCCAACCAGTGTAGGAGATTCCTTACTCAGGTGATGGATTCCTGACACCTTGAAAAAGACTCTGCAAAGATAAGAAAGCCATCTACATAAGGAAAATGTGAATGCCTTGCAGTCCACAATAAGCTAGCACAGGAGCTAGACACTTTGTATACACCCCTGGAGTAGATAGCCCGAAGGGTATAGCATGGAACTGATAATGTGATCCAGACACACAAAATCTTAAGAAATGCTTGAAATTTTCACCTACTGGAACATGATTATATGCATTTTTTTTAAAAATAAGGTCAGTAGGAAACTGAAATGTGGAATAAGGGGTAGAAGTTGTAAAGTGACTGCATTTTGAACTTAGGCGTTATTGCATACTGGTTCAGAAAGGAAAAGCCAAGTACTGGTCTCCAAGAGGCTTCTTTCTTTGGCACCAGAAACATCCTTAAGGAAAATGCTTTTCCTAGCTGAGGAGAAGGGACAGATTCTTTCACCCCCCTGAGCTAGCATATGCTGGATGACAGGAGGAAAAAGAAAGACTGGTCTGGTGGGTGAAGAGGAATCACCTGAAAAGGAGGGAGAGACTCTCACTGCCATCTGTAACCTATTGTATTACTCTTCAAACCCATCTGTCTGAAATAAAATATCACCAAAGAGAAAAATGGAGGTTTGGACTTCCTGGAAAAAATTAAAGGACTGGCAGGCTGGGAGGGGGAGGAAAGTCTGTCATAGAGTCATTCAGATGTATATGGGGGTTCTGACTTTCTTTTGGAACCTTCCTGCCACTGCTGTTTAAATGTCTGGTTTGATGTTGTCAGTCTTCATTTATTCCTTGACGTGTGGGTTCGGTTCCAAAATTGGAACTGACTTGGCTGTACTACAGCCCACGAGGACAAAAAACTCTTGAGCTTTATCCCTACCCAGAATGCTCCTCTCCATTTTACCTCAAATCTTGTTTGCCGCTTCCAGTGTCAGATGCATTGCCAAAGCTCTCAAGCTAAGTACATTTATACTTTCAAATTTTTCTACTTATTTAATGATTATAGTAGCCTTCTCACTCCTTTAGTTTTTCTGTTACCTTAGCAAGTTCCTACCATATATTTTTCTTTTTGCACCTCTCCATTCCACTCGTACACTTCGGTGTAATCTTTGCTACCATAATTGGTAGAATTTCCTTGAATTTCCAGATTTAAGAAAAAAAAACTCCTTATATACCTTTAGTATTCTTCACCTACCATTGCCGGTAGCACTTCATTGGAAAACTCTAACCTTCTAGCACACTTCTCTTTACCTTTACTATGGGTTTGTTTTGTACCTTTGGGAATTATGAGCCTACCATTGCTCGTAGCACTTTACTGTAATTTTTGTCTTCCAATTTTTCTTGTGTGTTTGTTTTCTTTCCTGTAGGTATGGCTGATAAAGGAAAAGGCACTTCTGGCTTCAAGAAGTACAACAGGTGTGATAGAAAAAATGCCTAGTTCTGATGGTCATTTGTTATACATAAATTGCTTAGGCTCGTTACATTTATAAGAAGACTGTTCAATCTGCCATGGATGTAGTCACTGAGCCTTAGTAGAAAGAAAAAAATAAATTATGAAAGGCATGCATAAGTCTTCTTTTGAGGAAGCCTTATCTGGTTCCAAATGTAAGATGGGCCCTTCTTCTTCTTCTTCTTCTTCCTACTCATCATCCAGAACCGATAAGCATAAAAAGAGAAGTGACTTGGTACTGACTTCCCCTTTGGCAGCTGTGACTAAGAAGCCTTAAATATCAGTTCAAGAAAAGACTATAGAGCCAAAAACTTCAGCTCTGAGACCACCTGCATCTTTAGCACCAGAACAGACACTACAAAAAATGGAAAAGACTTCTGAAATGACAAGCTTGGTTCCATCTTTTATCCTAGCACTGACACCTACTGTTCAAACAATAATTCTTGAAGAACCAGAATTGGCACTTCCTAGAATGGTCTATTCTCCATCTATAGAGCCCTTTGTGGGACAAATGCCCTGCCCTTTTCTGGAGAGACATAAATCTCCATCTACCCAGTCAGTTTGCTCCACCAAGAGCCTATCAGAATTGGACATGCTGAGGCTAGTGGATCAGCTCTGTGTGGTGACAGGAATGGCTTCTGTGTCCTATGTTCTGACTACCTCCAGTTCTGGAATTCCCTTCTCCATGACTCCACCGGATCTTCCTCCTCTGAACCCGTCAGTGACTTCAGAGACTCAGGCTCATCCTTCTGCCACTGACTGTCTTGGTGCTGGCTAGATCTTTTTCTCCAGGGCCGACTACCACCCGGAGTTCTTTAGTCCTCTCAGAACCAGAGAACTCCTGAGGTGGGGGCTTCGCTGTCCACTCCAAGGAGCAGGTTTTGACTCCATTTCTTGAGCCATCCCTGTACCTTTAGGCCTCTGCATGAGTAAGCTCCACTCCGGCTTTGCCGACGGGGGTGGTCTCTTCGGAGCAGGGAGTGACCACAGTTATGAGGCAGTCATTCTCAGTTCCGGGCTCCCTTCCCTCTTCAGGAGGACCTGCCTTCCAGGCAATTGAGAGGGCTTTGTCTTTGGTGGGCACCCAGTTGTCTGCTTTCCGATCAGAGTTAATCCATGACCCTTTCTCTCACTCTGACTCTCAACCAGCCTCTGCATCAGGATAGCGAGTGCTGAAACTGCAGGACATACTTTTCAGGTTCTAGCCTCTTCTGATAATTCTTCAGATTTTCCCACTGAAGAAGTTCCTCAGAAAAGAAAGTGCAAGAGGAAGCACTTGGATTCCCCAGAAGAATCCATCATTGAGGACAATGACTACGATGAAGGGGAAGGTTCCCCTAGGTCATTCTCGAAGATGTCTCCTTTGGAGACATTCTTGAAATCCTTAAACAGAGGAGTGGCTGGATGTCCCAACATCCTTCCCTGGAGGAGTCAGTGTACCTGCAAGCTTTTGGCTCTCACCCATCTACTTCTTGCGTACCTCTGCTCACTGATGACCTTATCAATCCCAGAGAAGGCATTGAAGGCTGCAGATTCCATAGAGCCAATCCTAAGAGGTGAGATAAAATTCTGTCAGCTCTTGAAGATTTTCAATTTTGGGCTAAAGGGTTAGCAGTATATGCCTTGGTGGTTACGGCAGCCACAAAGAAAGAGCTGTCTGAAGAGAGTTCCACTATCTGTCCCCCAGTCGAGAGTCTGGTTCGATGGATAGGGTTGGGAAGCGGGTATACACTTCATCGACCTTAGCCTTATGGTCTTTGAATTTTATGGCACACTTTACAAGACTCCAAAGGGATCTGATTAGGGAGTTATCTGATACCCTTGCAGGAGCCATATCTGAAGGAGTCCAGGATAAGGTTGCTTCACAGTTGGCCACCCTCTAGTCCATATCCAACTCCTCCATGAGGCTTATAGTACATGCACCTGATGGAATGACTAGAGCAGTGGGTTCCAGCATAACCATAAGGAGACCTACCTGGATGTGCTTATGTGAATTTACGGAGCCATTCAAGTCTTCATTCGTCAATGCGCCTTTTGATGGATCATCCCAGTTTGGCCATAAAGTTCAAGAGAACTTGTTCAGATATCAGAAAGATGGGAAGATCCTTTCTGCAGTGGGCATACATTTCTCTACTCCCCATTGTTCCGTCTCCAGGAACCTGAGGAGTGGGAAAATGTGGTTCCAGGAATGCCAAGGGCCTTTCCAGGACACACGTAGTAGCAGCCACCCAGGGGCAGAGTGGGGTGCTTTAACAGAAGTCACCACCCACACAGCAGATGTGGCCTGCAAAATCAGGGTTCCAGAGATTCTTTCTCTGCCAGACTCTACCAGCACTCCTGAAAGGAGATCCAATTGCTTGTCTCTGGAAGCAGTCTGGGGACAATTATCCTTGCATCAACACGCCTGGCTATATAGCTATAGATGTTTTGGTGCAAAGGATTATCACCACAGGATACACTATTCCCTTCCACTCCCTTCCCAAGAATTTCAAAAGAATCCTTGATGTTCCACCTAGTCAGAGGGAACCAGCAGTTTGAGAAATCAAAAAACTGCTAGAAGAAAAAGAGTCATCGAACAGGTCCCCCCAGACCAGAAAGAATCCAGAATTTACTCAAGATTCTTTTCAGTGCCAAAGAAGACAGGGGACTAGAGACCAATTTTGGATTTCAGTGTTTTGAACAAATCAGTTCAACAAACAAAATTATGGATGGTCACGCTCAGTCCATCCTTCCTTTTTAGGGAAAGATGATTAGGTGTGCTAAATAGATTTCCAGGACACATAGTACCACATCAAGATGGATAAGCACCCTAGGAGATTCCTCCACTTCTAGCTGGAAGCCAGTCACTACCAATTCAGAGCACTGCCCTTTGGCCTCAGCACAGCTCCCAGGGTGTTCACCAACTGCATGGCAGTGGTGGTGTCTCACTTGAGACTACACCGAATGTTTCCCTGTTTGGATGACTGGCTCATCACTGCTCCCACCAAGCATCTCTTAGAAAAATCAAGAGACTATGTCCTTCAGACATGTGCTTACCTGCAGATCACAATAAACCATGAGAAGTCTCAACTGGTCCTGATGCAAAATTTGGAATTTATAGGGGCAAATTTGAATACAAACACTTGCATAGCTTCTCTTCCCTTCCCCCATCTAGAAAAGATCAGACTTTAAACCCCGGGGATCATGTCAGTCACCCTGCTAGACAGGGGCCCAGAGAAGTAAATATTGTGGAAAAAATTTCCAGGGAATTGTTATGGCTAGGCTTGCATAGGCCTTAGGGCCGATAGCTTAGTACCAACCTATGAACCTATGAAAGTCATCAGCAACAAGACAGTAGCTGCAGGCCTGGTCCTGCAGACCTTGGGTTCTATGGCAGTGACCATTACTTTAGTACCTCTAGCAAGATTCCACATGAGGATTTTACAATGGCTTCTAGCATCCCATTGGTCCATTCTTCATCAGCCAATGTCGCATTATATTTTGGTAATCAACTGTTGCAAAATGGGCCTTCTCTGCTGAATCCACTCCCAAGCAATTCTTGTGGGACGATCTTTCATCCCACCTCAGCTGCAGATCATAGTGACCACAGATACCTCCCAGATCAGTGGGGGGCATTACCTGGGCAAGACAGTCCAAGGCACTTGGTCACTCATAGAGGCTAGCTTGCATATTGATGTTTTAGACATGACAGCAGTGCTGTTAGCGTTGCAGGCCTTTCAAGCTGTTCTCCCTCCAGGTAAAATTGCGATCCAGACAGACAACATGTCAGTAGTCTGGTACATCAGCTAACAGGGAGGAACTAAGTCTTATCCCCTTTGTTGAGAAGCACTCAGAGTTTGGCAGTGGGTGATTTCTTCCAACCACTTTCTAATAGTAATGCACATCCTGGGGACTTCCAGTGGGATAGCAGACAAGCTGAGCATCTGCATTCTTATGCCTCACAAGTGGTTTCTCAATCCAAAAGTGACACAAATGATTTTTCACCACTGGGGCCAGCCTTGTTGCAACCTCTTTGCATCGCCCCTAAACAACAAGCGCAGCAACTACTTTGCCCTGATCTCCCCTCCAGGGAAGTCCCCAAGAGATGCTCTCCTTCACAATTGGCCCTCGGGACTTCTGTATGCCTTTCCCTCAATTCCATGAATCCCTCATGTTTTGAAGAAGGCAGTCAGATTGAAGAGCAAAGTGATTCTCATTGCCCCATTCTGGCCTTGACAGATTTGGTTTCCCTTCCTCTGGCCTCATCTGATTCAGCAACCTTGGACTCTGGACCCAGCTCCAGATCTCCTGTCTAATCCAGAGGAATTAGTTCATCCGAACCTAGAACCTAAAGCTTACAGCATGGCTTCTCCACTTCCATTGATCGCCAGACATAACATTGTGTCTTCTCCAGTCTATAAGCTTATTTTGGCCTCTGTTAAACCTGCCACTAGAAAACTTTATTGTAGCAAATGGAAGAGATGTTCTTGCTGGGCTCATGATAATGATGTTGACCCTTTCTCAGCTCCTATCACAAACATTTTGGAGTTTTTTACCTTACTTTTTGAAGGAGAATCTTCTGCTTCTACTGTCCGAATTCAACTAGTGGCCATCTCAAATTTTCACAGTGGTTTACAGAACGCCCCATTAATGTCTCATAAACTCTGCTAGGCTTTTCTGAAAGGGACCTTGATGCTGAAGCCTCCTTATAAAGACCCATATGTCCCATGGGATCTCAGTTTGGTTCTTCAGACTTTAATATACCCCCATTTTGAGCCTGCAGCCACTTGTGAGGTAAAGTACTTGTCCTGGAAGACAGCTTTACTAAGAATTTCAGAGATCCAGGCACTATCTTGTAAACCTCCATATTTAATTTTTCACCCAGATAGGGTTTCTTTAAGGACCAATCCATCTTTCCTTCCAAAGGTTGTTTCGGTCACAAATATTAACCAGACTATAAATTTACCAGTCTTCTTTCTAAAATTTTCAGACAAAGGTGAATACTGTCTTTATTCATTAGACATCCACAGACAATTGCATTATACCTCCTTTGAACAAGACTTATCAGAAAATCTGATCAGTTGTTTATTGGCATACTGGTATCCAAAGTTACGCTTTCTAGATGGTTGAAAGACTGCATTTCCTTCATATACACAAAGAGAAATGTTAAATTACCTGGAATTGTTAAGGCACACTCTACCACAGCAATAGCTACGTCAACACTTTTTCACTCCAGGGCCTCCTTGGATGACATTTGTGCAGTAGCGACCTAGGCTACCTTACATACCTTTGTTATTTATTACAAGTTGGATCTGGCCTCCAGGGGAAGAACTTCCTTTGGTTCTGTGGTGCTTAGGAATATCCTTCCATGAGTCCACCCAAGGTAGAAAGTAGTTGGACACTGTCCCACACGTCAAGGAATAAATGAAGATTGCCAACATCAGATAAAGAAGTTATGTACTCACCATAACATTCCATCTGTGTTGTCGATCTTCATTTATCCTTGACTCCCCTCCCTCCATCACCCGTCCTTTTTATATCTCTTGGTGGAATTAGCTGTGTCCTTATTCATAGTTCTTTTTAACCACCATATATCAGATATAGTCTCCACAAAAGTAATTACAGGATAAATTATTCTGTCTGTCAATCAGCAAACTCGATCTTAGGTAAAATGGAGAGAAGCATACTGGGTAGGGATAAAGCTCGAGAGTTTTTGGTCTTCACGGGCTGTAGTACATCCAAGTCGGTTCCAATTTCGGAACTGAACCCACATGTCAAAGATAAATGAAGATCGACAACACAGATGGAACATTATGTGAGTACATAACTTCTTTTTTACCAGCAGAGATCTTTATTGAAAATGGATGAGGGAGTATAAAATCCCTTGGTAAGCTCAGGGAAGGGGTCTGAAAAATCTGAAAGATCCATTGAATCATCTTCCCCTATTTCATCACACTTTTTAATGATGAATGCAACAGGAGGTCCAAAAACTAGTTCTGTATCCAAGGGATAATTCAAAATTTCATATTTGACATTCTCTAGGAGGTTTTGAGAATGCAGCCAGAAAAACCTCCTCATTAGAGTTCCAGTGGAAGCAGTCCTGGAAGTGGCAGCAGTATAGTCATGTACACATTAAACAATGGGTAGTGTTTTGTGAAACAGTAGAAGCCAAATTACATAAAGCAGATTTTCCACATAAAAATATTCCTTATTTTTGTCAGAAGGATAAACTTCGCATATGAGTCTGACAGTTTTTCCCCAAACCCATCAAAAGCCTTCCCATCTTTTTCAGAAGGAGCGGGATTAGCAGCTGAGCTACTAAAGCTATAGCTGCTGGGTCAGGTCTGGGATTGATGTATAAAAACTTAGAAGACTGAGGAACCTAATATAATCTATCTGCTTTTTGGGAAGCAGCAGGCTGACTATCACGAATAGTTAAGGCTGTGACAAAAACATCGTCCAAAGCAAAAAGAACAGGAGGAATGAGCGCAGGTTCAGAAAATTCCAGTTGTAATAAAACATAATATAGTCTAAGAGGCATCACTGTTTTCAGAGTGCAACAGGTCATTCATTCTGAAAATAGATTAAGAGAAAGAGACTCCTTCACACCCACTATCCAAAGCCACACAGTCTTCAAAATCTGAATCATAAATTTGTTCATAGGTTCATAGGTAGGTACTACGCTATTGGCTCAAGGGACTACGTAAGCCTAGCCAACAAGGTTCCCTGGCTTACGCCACCCAAGAAAGTTATTTTCCTGTGCCACTGTCGAGCAGAGACACAGAAGTGAGGCGGTCAGTGTAGTGCATTTGTTTGAGGCCAGTAATCCTCTTTGTGAGGTACTTCTGTGGCCTTTCCAGCTGCTGCAGCTGTCTTGTAAGGTACATTCCAAAAGGGGCATTGTACTCTATAATGGGTCTAATGAGTGTCGAGTAGAGGGGAACAATGACCTCTTTTTTTCTGGATGAGAACCCTTTTATGATGAGTTGTGTCACGTAGAAGGACTTCCTGACTACTGTGGCAATGTGACTATCAAAGGAGAGACTACTGTCCACCTGGGTCCCAAGGTCTCTTATCATGCATTTGGTGTTAAGTAGATTGCTGCCTATGTGGTAGTTCATGGGTACAGAGTTTTTACCAAAGGGGATGACACTGCACTTTTTGGCATTGAGCTTGAGGCCATGGCTCTGACACCAGGCATCTGTCTCAGCGAGGCCCTTCTGTAGGATGTCCACATCATTTGGGGACTTGACTATGGCTCCTAGTTTGCAGTCATCTGCGAACTTCATTAGCCAGAGGCCTTCTGTGTTAGCCTGTACTTCAGAGAAGTAGATACCAAACAGGAGAGGTCCCAGGACTGAATCCTGTGGTACTCCACTTGTCACTGCTTTGAGGTCAGATTTGTAGTCTGCAACTTTTACAGTGTGGGTTCTGTCAGTGAGCCAGTTGGCAACCCATCTTGTGACGTAGGGATTTATACCTAGTTTAGTGAGTTTAGCTATAATTCCAGAATGGGGGATGGTGTTGAAAGCCTTGGCGAGGTCAAGATAGGCTGTGTGAACCACTTTACCCTCATTTACGGCTTTGGTGACTGCCTCAAAGAAGTTGATCAGGTTCTGGAGGCATGATCCACATTTCACAAATTCAAACTGGGTGGGATCCAGAGTTTGGTGGTTGCCAATGTCTTTGTTTATGAGTTCCATGATGATACATTTCATGGCCTTGCAGACCAGGCTCATCAGGCTAATAGGTCGATAGTTCCCAGGATCAGTGGTGGCTCCCCCTTTGCGGAGTGGGATAACTGTTGCTGTGCGCCATTCAGTGGGCACAAAGCCTGATGCAAGGCTATTATTGAACATGGTGCTTAAGTGGGGAGCCAGTTCGTTCTGAAGTTCATGTGAAAACGCAGCCTGAGATGTTGTCAGCTCATGGAGATATTTCATCTTCTGTCCCTTCACACTCCTTTTGAGATTCAAACTCTTGAATTTCTTTAGGAAAAAGGAGAATTGCTTTTTTTCTTTTAACAGAACCAACTGTATAAGAAGGGTCAAGAATCTGCACTAAACCCTAAGCTACACCCACTAAATTACTCCTATCCAGTGTCACTGAGACAGGAGAAGATGTATCTTTTGTTTCCTTTTGACAGACATTCCTGTCAGAATTGCCAACAATCACCTTCTAGGGGATGAGCACGGCCTTCTGACTAAGCAAAGTATTTCCTGCCCCTTTGTGTCACATACAAAGTTTCCCTTAAAACAGGATAAAAAGAAGAAACACAAGCCAGCAACAAGTGAGCCATCAAATAATAAGTAGTTTATTTAAAAACTACTATAACAACATGAAAAGCTCTTTAAACAAACAAAGAATCTAGCAGGATATTTTAATCATTACAAACATCACTCTGAATCTACCTTGCCCCAGGTGTACCAAACAACTATTTTGGGGGATAAACTCATTGGCTGTTTTCCATGTGGCCATTGTGTCAATTGTAAATTTATCCTGAAATCAAAGGAATTTACTAGTAGAAATAGTAATAGAGTTTTTGATATTCAATTCTTTGCCAACTGCAATACTGATTGGGCCATTTATATGGCCTGTTGTACTTGTCACTCATTTTATATTGGGCAAACCTCCCGACCCTTTAGGCTACGTGTATCCGAACATCTGAGTGACATTAAATGTAAAAGAACATCCAATGCTTTATATAAACATACACTTATACATAACACAGCTCAATTTCACTTGTAATCATTGATAAACTTATTGGTGATAGAACTAACAAATGTGGCTGGCATAAAAAACTTGATGCTAAAGAAAAGAAATGGATCACCAAACTTGGTGCTCTCTTTAGCCCAGGGCTTAATGAATATTTATGAAAAATCTTGTTAGTATATATTTAATGAATATTCATGAATACAGCAAATCCTGTCAACCAATCAACTATTTTTGATGAATGTATAAAATCACATGATTATTGGCTTTTTTGTTTAACACTGAAGAAGGCCAGGTTAAATCCGGGCCGAAACCGGTTTGTTTAAAGAGCTTTTCATGTTGTTATAGTAGTTTTTAAATAAACTACTTATTATTTGACGGCTCACTTGTTGCTGGCTTGTGTTTCTTCTCTTTATTTCCTGCCCCTTCCCACAGGATAGACAAGAGTGATTCTCCCCTGCCCGATAAGGGCACACTAATAGCTGCAGAAGATGTGTGCAATGCTAGTCTATGGTAGCTTTATGGATTACACCAGCAGGACCCAAGGAGAAATATGACTTGTCTGAGGAATGAGATTTGGCCATAGCAGAGGCACCCACCTGTGGTTGAGGCAAAATATCAGCCTGCTGTGGTGGCAAAGGCTGCTTAACAATTTTTTTTCTTTTTATGGCTGGAAGAAGATACAACTGAGATACCTGTAGGTTGATTCACAGTTAAGATGAAAAAGGTACCTGATTCCTGAGGAAGTTGAGCAGCAATAGTATGTGAAACAGGTAAGTTGTAAAAAGTAATCGCCCAAAAACACTGTAAAAAGAACATTAAACACCTACCCCAGCATCAGAAGTTAAAATAACATCAGTTTCTGCATAAAAATATAGTTTTAAATTAGTTTTAACAGCTTATTACCACAAAAAGTAAAAAAGTAATGTTCCCATTTTAAAAGCCCAGGCTAGTGCATTACGTACATGTTGGTTTATAAAGTGTACAGAAAAAGTGGGACAAAAGACAAATATAAGTTCTGTAAAACAGAACTGGAAGGAGCTTCATATATAAATGCTGAGTGTGATGCACTCATGGCAGAGGGTCTGTATACTGAAAGACACAATAATGTGGCAAAACTGTTTCACTGAAGATTGAGCAAACACCACAATATAGAAGTAGCTGAGAAGCACTGAAACCACTAACCACAAAGCATTATTGACAACAATGACATTTTGATCATATGGGATCACCCAATATCAACAGTTCAAATACAGTTGCAAGAAAACCAGGAATAGTAGTCTGAGAATAATGTAGCATTAATCACTGAAATTTCTACATGCAGGGCTTATAGTGTTGCATGTACTGAGAGATACAAAGTGATACAATACCATCATTTGGAAGCAGAAATGAAAGCAATGTGGAAGAAAGATGCCCATACACTTATACTAATAGTAGGAGCAACAGGACTAATAAAAAAATATTTAAAATTATACTTAAATATGCTACTAATATGTGTCATCCAGTATGATCTGCATTAGGTGATACACTGCAGCTGCTGAAATGAGCACTCTTGGCTAACATCAAAGACTGAAACAATACTGAATTCATGAAACCGAGAATGTGGTCCATTCCCATCAAAGCAAGTAAAACATCTCTTTTATTTTTTTTAATTATTTAACCTTTATTGACTAGATTAATCCCACTAGACTAGTGACAGTTCCACCAGGAATATACTGTGTTATATAGACAAGCTTGCTATTTATGTTATGTATCAATAATAACTGTTATTAATGTTAACAAACCTACCCAATCATGTCCTAACTCTTTGCTTTTGCTCCCCACTCCATTGTTTTTTTTTTCTCTCCTCCCAGCACCATACTCTCCTGTGCTATTTCCTGCACTAGTCTCTTGAAACCAACCTGCCTTGTGGAATGAACTCTTTCTGAATGCTTGCAGTGGTATCTCAAAGCCTAATCTCCCTACAACCTGTCTCAAGTTAACAAGAAAGTATGTTGTTGGTCTCTCTATCCTACCAATAATTTTCTGTAAATCTTTGTTATAAACCCTCCAGGGAACCAGGTGCAGGCTTCAGGCCAGCACAGACAGCAGTCTCCACCGCCCTCTCCTTAACATATTAGTGCCCCTTCTTACCTCCTAACCTACACAGAAATCCCTATTACTTGTAGTCACCCCCTCCCTAGTTTTACAACCACTCAATCCCCCTCTCCTATCTCCTGTAATAGCAAACCCAGCCATAGGTCTCACCCATAAACCCCAGCTTCATCTCTTGGGTACTTCCTGCCCACTTGCTTCATTTCATAATTCTTTGGACTCTTACGACCACCTAACCAACCTACTAATTCCTCACTCTTTTCCTACCCCAGTCTCGACCACCGACTCTATTCTCTGA
This sequence comes from Protopterus annectens, assembly GCF_019279795.1. Taxonomy (NCBI): domain Eukaryota; kingdom Metazoa; phylum Chordata; order Ceratodontiformes; family Protopteridae; genus Protopterus; species Protopterus annectens. The sequence goes on from NC_056732.1 coordinate 1,632,745,549, forward strand.
CTCCTTACTTATCTCAGCACTTACATACTGCTGACTTACCTTAGTATACAGCTTTTCTGATTGTTTTCCTGACAAGCAGTTTCACTAACTGTTTCTACCCGCTCCGTTCGCCCTGCGGGCTCACTCCGCTCCCCTCCCTACCCCCAATTCTCACCCACCCCAGGGGTCCTACCTTTATACTTCCTAGACCACACATCCTCCTCCACCACACCCCTTCCTCTCTCATCACTGTCCAAACCCTTAACTTCCTTCCCACCACTTTTATCCTATTACATACCGTGTCCCTTCATCTTACTCTACATAAACACTCTTCTCTTTATACTTCCTCCTTTCACACTATTCAGCTATTTCCACTAATTAGACCCTACACATTCCCTCCCAAATATAATTGATACTATCCTCTCTCCCTCCTCCTCCCAATACAGTTTAGCTTCTAGCTACATAGTACCAATTAATACTCCTACAATGAGGAATCAAAACGTCCCACCCTTTATCTCAGTCTTACTAATACTTTCACTCCTACCTCCCCTAATGCTCACTCATCTACTCACCTTTCTTGAAAGCCCACTTGACCCACTACTAAATTATCCCAAAACAGAAACCATCTCACTAAACCCACACCCAAAATTGACACATGCTAATATCACATTCTCTTCTAAATACATACTTCCTAAATTTCATCGAACACAACACACAAAATATAATAACCTCAACCCCAGGAAATGTCTATTTCATTACTGTAGAATCCATAACCTTTACTTTCTAAACCTAATGCTCTTTCTAAAAGATGGCGACATCCACCCAAACCCAGGACCTTCACATTCTCCTTCCTCACCCCTCAACTCCAAAATGTTTCCTACCCATATATTTTCTAAAAAATCTAACTCTCTCTCTATTGCTCATCTTAATATACGCAGCATAAACAATAAAGTTACACAATTACAAGCCCTGACTGAAGTCTACTCCTTTGATATTCTATGCTTAACAGAAACTTGGTTAAAACCTACAACCAAGGACAATCAGATCATCCCACCTGGATATAATATCCTAAGACTCGACCGAACCTCCAAAAAAGGTGGAGGAGTTGCTATCCTATATAAACCTTGCCTACATTTAACCACCCATAACCTCAAACCACCTCTGGACTCCAATGCAAAGATTCTTATCACAAAACTTCTTATCAACAACTCCAAATCTATCTATATCATCTGTTTATACATACCCCCTGGTAACAATATAGCAACTATGGAAAATATTCTCTCCTGGCTATCCCAAAACCTACCTCAAGAAACTATCATCCTAGGTGATACAAATATAGACTGGACCTCCCTCTGCAGTAACCTCCCTTCTAACCACATAAACCTATATGGGTATTCCCAAACTATCACCTCCCCTACCAGAATAAATAGATCCAATAAAAAATCTAGCCTATTAGACTGGATTCTTATTAACCGTCTTCCCCATACTTATGACTCAGGAACTCTCCCAGATGATTTAAGTGACCACTCCCTTACCTACATCATCAAACATAAAACTAACTGTCCCTCTCCAACATCCACAATAAGCATCAGATCCAAAAGAACTTTAACTCGGAACTATTCCAGATGGAACTAAAAGCATGTAACTGGTTACCACTGCTTAATTTATCCTTAGACGATGCCGTTACTTACTTTAACTCCAACTTTCTTACCATCCTGGACCGCCATGCCCCAACCAGACAAATTAGAACAAAAAACAAACATGCGCCATGGCTGTCTAAAGAAACCAAACAAAAAATCAAAGATAGAAACAAACATTGGGGAATTTGGAAAAAGACTCAAAGTCCTATCCACCAACAAACCTTCAGACAACTAAGAAATCAAACTAAAAGAGCTGTAATATCAGATAAAAAGAATTACTACCTACTTTCCCAACAAGCAAATCAAACCAAACCACAGAGGTTCTGGTCCAGCATCAACCAACTACTCCACCCAGGGCAAACTACCACTCCTAGCCCTCAAAATACTGAACACAAAACTTCAATAAATATAGCTAATGAATTTAACACATTCTTCACTAACACTATACAAACACTAGCTAGCCAGCTCTCACCTGATAACTTCACTTTACCTACCAATAAAACAAACTCTTCTCCTTCCTTCCAACTTCAACCCATCCCTACATCATATGTACTTACCCTCCTTCAGAAATTGAAACCATGCTCTCCCTCAGCAGACCAACTACCTGCAGAATTTCTGCAACTAGCCGCTAAATCCATTGCCTACCCTATATCAATCCTAATCAACAGAACCATTACTGAAAGCTATATCCCCTCCATTTGGAAAATCTCCCATATTATCCCCCTCCACAAAGGTGGCCAATCTACTGAACTTTCCAACTTTCGACCAATTGCCCTCCTTTCACCTATAGCTAAGATTATGGAAAAATGCATCCATAAACAACTACTTCAACATTTAACACAAAATAACCTTCTAGCTAACTGCCAGCATGGTTTTAGACCTTCACATAGTACCTCCACTGCCCTTCTCTCCTTTACAGATATTATCAACAAACACCGTAGTCTAAACAAACTCTCTTCTGCCCTATTCATTGACCTATCTAAAGCTTTTGACATGGTGAATCACCAAATTCTCATCACCATAATAAAATCCCTATCACTTGACACATCCTCCATTAAGTGGTTCCAGTCCTACCTTGACAAAAGACAGCAGGCCGTACTATGGCACAAGTCTCTCTCTACCCACTTACCAGTCAACCTAGGTGTCCCACAAGGTTCCATCCTTGGACCTCTACTTTTTTCCATTTTCATCAATGACCTCCACCTGGCCATCCCTCAAGCCTGTTGTATACAATATGCAGATGATTCCACACATATGCTCAGCCTCATCCTCTTCAGACCTCCTACACCTTACCCAACAAGTCTTCAACACAGTTGAGAAATGGTTCACTCATAGATGCCTTCTCTTAAACCCCAAAAAGACTAAACTCCTTCTTTTCTCTCCCACTAGTAAATTCCCCACATTGGATTTTTCAGTCACTTCCACCAACAATACTATTATATCCCCAGAACCTACCACTAAACTGCTAGGAGTCACCATCGACAATAAACTAAACTTTGATATACATATAAACAATACTATTAAATCTGTTAATAGAAAATTAGGCTCCCTGTATCAGATTAAATCTTTTCTCCTACCCTCTGCTCGTACAACAATAGCACACACACATCTAATATCTCCTCTTCTATATGCTTCACCCATCTTTACTAAACTTTCTAAAAACAATCTCAGCAAACTGGAAATGTCCTATAATAACATCACCAGATTTGCCACAGGAAACCCTTTTAGAACCCATCATTGCCTCAATTTAAAACAGCTAGGCTGGCTTGAACTACAGAACCTAATTAAATTCCATCAACTAACTATAGCTCACAAAACCATTTACACACCATCCAAAACACCTGCTCTATCCACACTAATCACTCCCTATAAAAACCTAGATTCCCTAAGGTCCTCACATAAACTCTTAGCACATACCACCAAAATTAACAACAAGGCCAGTGACTCTCTTTTTTCTAATACTGTAGGGAAAGCCTGGAATCTTCTACCAAATGATATTTCTACACTTCCCTCTCTCTCCAGTTTCAAAAACAATCTGAAAGTATATCTCAAATCTCACTGGCTATGTCATTGCTCCAAACCTGACTAGCTCTATAGTTACTCTATACTCTGATCCTCCCCCTCCTTCAAAAAAAAAAAAAAAACTGCATCCTATACAGATTATTTACCTAGAATTGTTATTTTATCCTGTAATTTACTACTGCTTATGCTTATTTTTTTGTATTTTTTCTTTTGCATATTTGTGTTATTCATAGATAGAAATAAGTTAATTAGCTGTATGTACCTAGGAGCTTTTCTCCCCGGGCCTCTACTGAAAATGGACATGTATCCAGTTAGACTAGCCCGGTAAACAAATGTAAAATAAAATAAATAAATAATAAATAATAGTGACTTCTTTTCAGGGGTGGGGGAAAATGACAGATGTCATGGGATGTTTTACATCCAGCTCCACCTGTAATCTAAGCATTGGTAGAAAAAATGTTTAGATGCACTGATGATACCTACAGTACCTAGTCCCACCAACTGGTGGTGGTGTACTGCAGGTGTCTGCAATGCCTACTCCATCTAGCAGGTTGCACTGTATGCAACTGCAGTACATTGTTCCATCACCAGTGGCAATGTCTTGCAGGTGCCTGCATTACCTAGTCTGGCCAGCAGGTGGAGTTGTACCACAGGTACCTGTAGTATGCAACCCCACCAGGAGGTAAAGCTGTATAGCAGGTGCCTGCAGTGCTTAGTCCTACATTTATGTAGCACTGAATTGTGAGTGAATGCAGTATCCAGGCCGTATCCAGGCCCACCAACAGGTGGAGGTGTACTGTTAGGGTTACCACCTGTCCCACTTTGCGAGGGACAGTCTCTCTTTGCGCAGTTATGTCCTGACAAAAAATTGTAAAAATGGCAAATGTCTTGAGATTTTAGTTGCATAAAACAGTTATTCTGTATCTGAAATACCTAAATGTTATAAGAAACAGAATAAGCAACTAAAATGCTACAAGAATAAGCTTTTATTTAGGCAAAAAAAGTTAAGTTCTATCCTTTGTACTGGCCATGGTTGTGTCAGCCTGTAAAATCTGATATTTGTCCCAAAAGTGTCCCACTTTGGCCATTTGAAAAGGTGGCAACCCTATGTACTGTAGGTCAGTGTAGTAGATATTCCCACATAGAGGTACAGCCATTCTGAACAATATTGACCATGTGAAATAGTCCCATCAGCAGGTGGCACTGTATTGCCATTGACTGCTGTTCCAAGTCACAGCAGCAGGTGGCATTGTACTGCAGGTGACTGCAGTATCTAGTCCCAACAACAGATGGTGCTGTACTGCACTGGACCGCTGCTGACTGCAGTACCTACTCCCACTAGTAAGTGGCGCTGTACACCAGCCACCTGCAGCACCTAGTCACACCAGAAGGTGGTGTAGAAGAACAGTCTGTAGTTCCTGTTTCCAGCAGGTGATAGTGTATTGCTGTCAACTGCATTAAATATTTCCACCAACAGGTGGCACTATACTGCAGCTAAATGCAGTATTTACTTCCACCAGCAAGTGATACCCTAATACTCCTGCTGGTGGGACTATGCACTGCAGGTGGTGCTATACTACAGTAGAATCAATTCTATCCATCCATCCATCCATCCATCCATCCATCCATCCTCATCCCCTTTTTCCCATTTTGCAGATGGGGTCGGGGTGTCACAATGGTTACCGCCTCCTGGTGGCTAGTCCTGCCACAGTAGTTCATCTGTACCACTCACACACACACACACACACACACACACACACACACACACACACACACACACACACACACACACACACACACACACTTGCACCTACGGCCAGTTTAGATTGTCTAATCCACTTATTGCATATCTTTGGAATGTGGGAAGAAACTGGAGCACCTGGAGGAAACCCACGCCTCCAGAGGGAAGACATGCAGACTCTGCACTTAGGCACCACAGCTGACAATTGAACAGGAGAGCCTCTTTGTGTGAGGCGACAATGCTAACTGCTGCACCACCGCAACATTGGTTCCACTAAATTTGTGTAGAAGTGTAATAAATTTGTCTGGCAGGAACAGCCAACTGAAAAGACATGTTGATTAATGTTCAGTTGCTGTGTAAATGGCAATGCAATTTTACAAAGGAGCATTCTCTCCAAACATTTCCATATAGTTCTTTAGTTCTCAGTTTTCATGGCATTACCTCCCTTATGTGTGAGCACAACTGCTTCTTTTCCTAATTCCGGCATATATCTTACCATCAGCCAATGTGGAAATAGATTAAACATGGAATCAATTTAAATGCAGTCGTTTTAAGAAAACAACCATTCAGCCTGTCTGGCCCTGTGTCCACCTCTGCCTAAGTACCATTAAAACCATGGATTGCCATTGTATCATTGTCTTCTGTGATGCGTCTTTCGGTTTTTCCCAGTTAGGGGTCGCCACAGCGGAACTCAAGTCCGCTAATGATTGGCAGTAGATTTTTACGTGCTGGCTTGCCGGTCCTAACGCACAACCTTCAATGAAGGAACGCCCATTCACGCATGTCGCCACACAGAAGACGCTCTAACTGAGAATCAAACGGGCAACGTCTAACTGTGAGGCAACAACGCTACTGCAGCATTGTCTTCTGTAATAATAGGGCATTATACTTTACTTTGCTATGATTATAGACACTGACAGTTTATCAGATATGTTCCCATCAGGATTTCCAAGGAAAGATTTACAGAATATTTCTGAGTTCTTTTTTAACACAGATACCATTATTGTTAAGTATCAAATTAATATTCCCTAGTGTTTCCTTACTGTAGACTCTGAAATGCCTGTAAAATGTATTTTTTGTCTTTGTTATGTAGAGGAAGTCTGAGTTCATAATTTCTGCTTGCACTTCTAATACCCATTCCTAAGCAAGAGCTTGAGAAATTATATCTTATTTTGTTGGGTTGACTAGTCTGGTTTGTGGACTGCTCCACCAGAGTGATTTTTTTTAATTTTTTAAATGTACCAAGGGAGGCATTTGTTTCTGTTAAGGTGTTCATGAAACAATACAAATTGTTCTAAAAGATATTCTAGAAACCATGAAATTTGTCCAACTTTATCCAGTATTGTCACTTATTAAACTCTTCCCGTCCCACAGATGAATTTTGTTTAAAATTGCATCATAATCAGTTTGCCAGAACCTCCTGACTGTGTTCTTACCTGCTTCAGACCAAGCTGAAATGATCTAAATTCCTTAGCTCTGTTTCTGCACCCAGATTTGTACTATTATAAGATGAAGTGATACACACCACATCTAATACATTGCCTGGCTTGCTAGCTTGTGGAATGATTTGGGAGTAATTATTTTTCCAATGGCATTCAGTTGATATTTTTAATAAATTTATTATTTGAAGTGTGAGAGTCCCGACAAAAATCTAGGGCATTCAAGTCTGCAGCATTAAATGGAAACATGAAATTAAAACAGCTAATAAGTTATTCCGTAAAAACGTTAACACTGCATTGCCTTGAATGCTTGGCCTTTAGGAAAGAACTATAATTATTTCACTCAGAAATGTTGTCTGCTGTTTCTAGTGTAATGCATGCATAGTAGAGTAAAAAACAAAAAATATTGACATAGCATAGCATTTCTGATACCAGAACAAAATAGATCACCTTGGAATGGGATTTTAGGAAAAATGGCTTACATAAATATCTGAATGGTCTTGACAGGTATTTGAACTGCCTTTCGTTTTTCTGCCTTTGCTGACCCCTCTTGGAGTTATCTAATTTCATAATACCATAACAAAAAAGATGGCATTTTATAGGGATTATAGAGTCAGACAAAGAAAAGAAGGTACAGATGCCTTTAAGGGACACTAAGGGGATTTTTTATAATCCAAACGATGAAAACAGTCAATGCAAATGCCTCTAAAGGACTCTAAAGGGGTTATTCATATCACAGGCTATGAAAAATACCATTATTTAACATTTATTTGTGTAGGTAGTTTATGAATACATGTTTTGAGGAATCACAGACAAAATGTCAAAACTTAATGCATATATGTGTAATTAAAAATACTTCTGAGGCAAAACCTAAGGTGGTAAATGGAATAAAGGTTGAAGAAGTACATTAAGTACACTGTAAGAAAAAAATATATATGTGTGTGTGTGTGTGTGTGTGTGTGTGTGTGTATATATATATATATATATATATATATAAAAATATATATATATATATATATATATATATATATATATATATATATATATGTATATATATATATATATATATATATATATATATATATATATATATATATATATATATATATATATATATCAAATAGAGTGGAAGTGGCTGTACAGGTAGAACCATTGTCTTTTATGCTGGGGTGCCTGGAAAGGTGTAGGTTCTATTTTTCTACTAGATGTTTGGATTCATTGGCTAATAATGACACTAAAGTATAGCACAATGATGGTTCTGCACTTCTGATGTCCTCTAGATTGGTTAAGATGCTGAACCAATGTCCCATATACCTGAGCTGTTGCATACCTCTCAACTGTCCAGATTTTTGACTCATATTTTTCGTCTGTTCCTCATAAAAGTTTTGGTTTTCTAGCAAATCATTGAGGATTAAAGTCAGAAAATAATGACAGATATTTGAGTTTCAGAATTCATTCTTTTTGGAAAATTCATGCTAATGCAAAACTTATTCTATCAAATTTCTAAGTTTATAACAGCAATATTTAAAAACTGTCCCTATTGTTGGGCCTTTGTACCCCCATTATTTATGGCTCTGTCCAGATTTCTTGCACTAAGTGGTTGAGTGGTATGGTTGGTAGCTCAGGTGAGAGCAAAAGAGTCCATAACTTTTATTGCAAAGAGTAGAGATGCATTATTACAGCAGTTAGAATTGTTCAATCAGACAAAGTACAGGGATGCTTTATACGTTTATCTCATCATTTGCTCAGTATAAAGAGTGAGGGAGTTTCCCTGGTATCATGGCCAAATTTCCCCTAATCAGTGGCCTAAAAATAGGCCTAACCCTGCCAACAAAAGCAAATGCAGAAATACATTCATTAAAATGCTTGTTTTCTTTTTGCTACTCTTCATTCTAAGCCCACCTTGGAATGGGATTTTGCTGTGGCAGAGAGGCTTCTGTGCTCCATTGACCTTCAGAGCTATATCATCCAGACTCTTTTTAAATGTAGGGACACCAAATATGAACAGAACTGAGATGAGGTCCTAGACTAAGTGCAGTTTAAGCTTCAGTGTCCTCACTCTTAGGTAAAATAATACTAGCTAGTGCCAAAGATGGAGAAAGCCCTTACTTCACCCCAGCCAACCATTATTTGATTAGCCTATGTATAGTACTCCACCACTGAGTTAAGAAATATCAAAAACCAAGACAAACTCTGTGTAAACTGCCATTCCACAAGACACTCCAGTTATTGAAAAAGTTACAAAGAGTTAAGGACTTTCACATCTACAAGCTTGATTCCTTTTCAAAACTAACATGCAAACACAATGATACCTTCATATACCTGTGTCATAATGTGGTCAACAATCCATCTTACATTAAAGTTCTAAATGTAATAAAACTCTTTAGAACTTACAAACATAATTTAATACAAAAAACATTTTAGCCATGTTCTTTTAGCACATTATAAAAATAACTTCAGATATGTACATTATTATAATCGCCTAATGCATTTTGGTTGTTGATTGTTTGATTAGAGGCACATGCACTGGAGAAGCCCAGAGGAGGATGGGAATGAGTGGCTGATGTCTCTGGGCAAGAGGGAAGTAGCTTAAATGCTCACTGAAATATGCAGCATATGGGACCTGTCCAGCACACTGCTGCATGAGCTGTGAGCCATTAAGTCAGGATGTTGCACACTGGCTTCTTTAGAGGGCAGAATGACAGAGCTGCAAAGGTTGAATGAAGGAACAGGAGTTTACCACACTGCACAGCATGTAACATGATGCTAAAGCAATGTCCACGTGTTCCTCATCAGCCCCAGATTGGGTTGAGTTGAGCCTGGGGGGATTCATGTTGAGTCATCAAAGGTAATTTCAGCAAAGAGAAAAAAAAAAAAAAAGAGAGAAGAAAACTCTTTGCTGAGACCATCTTCGATGAACAACTCAGCACCACCCATGTTGGGGGACACCCCTGCACCCCCCAGACTTATATATACTAATTCTAAGGTCGCACAACAGTGGAGAAAAAAAAGCAATGTCTACTGTTGGCAAAATTAAGTTTGGTGAACAACACTTGCTCTTTTTGTGTACACCAAAATTATATTCAATGACACAAAGTGCTGTCAGCCTGGGATAGGCCAAGAGTAGTCCACATGACCAGGTAAATGAGGAGAGCTGATGGTCATCTGCAGGGAAGGAACAAATAGTGGAATATTGAAACAAATGACAGAATATGAGCTGGTGCTGAATACCATCTTCAGAAAATATCATAAGTATAAAACAACGTGGAGACACCACTGATTCAAATACTGGCAGCTCCTTGATTCTATCATTGTCAGCTCTCATGGTGGAAGATCAGATGAAAGAGGAAAAACATGCAGTCATTTTGTAGTTTCTGGTCATATGATCACTTTATTAGATCTGTAATGACATATGGGTTATTCAGAAATACTGAAGGTAGTGAAAACCAGTGCAAAGGGAAATAACACCAATCACATTCAAGAAAGCGGACTTTCACCAGCATCTATATTGTTAGGGCTCTCTGGCCATGCCTGCAGGTAAGAATAAAACAATGAGAGATACTGGATATACTTAAAAAAATATGCAATCCACATCAGATATGTTCAAGTCTTTGAGTATGTCACCATTATTACCAGAGCTAATTCTTATGAAGTACTATATAAGTCTTAGAGCTTGGAACAGTGTCACAGTACTAACTTGGACTAATGAAGAACTGGAAAACTCCAGGCCCAGGTGCAGTACTTAACTTCTAACTAAAAGGTATTGATATTTCTGCACTAAGATTTAGCCCTGAGTAAAAATCATGTATATGTGCATCCAGAACAGACACCAACCTGATTAAAACAGGAACAATCTTTATTTTTCTTAAAGGTGGGCCTGCAAGCCATCCTAAGATCTATAGACCAATAGCTTACATTCAAACAACATATAAATTATGTACTGGAACTGATGCAGACAGAGTTTATAGTCACTTAGAATAGAATTTCGTCATGGGAATAGAACAAAAATATAACTTAAAGGTAATGACATGGAACAAAGAATAATCTATTGTTAAACAAAAACATAATAGAGAAAGATGTACAAAGGGACAGGACCAAATTATGGCATGGATAGATTACAAAAATCATTTGTTATCATTCCACATTCATGGATTATGAAATGTTTAGAAATATATAAGATACACCCAACATTGATCAATTGCGTAGTATTGACTATGAAACAGCAGCAAACTACTTTACAGTTGAGCCATGATAAAGGAAAAATTGTTATTTCAGAGATAAAAATCCAGAGGGGCAGTTCCAGGTGATTTTTTCCTCACTAATGCTGTTTTTTTTCCTTTGCCCTTAATCTGTTATGCTGTTTGTTTAATATAATATGTTATGGGTATTGCTTAGCTGCAAAATAAACTTTTCCAATAACATTTCATGCACTTTTTGTGGATAATTTAAAACTGTACTGCGCATCAGACAAACACCTGGTGGAACAACTGCAAATGGCTAACACTCGGGTGATATAAAAATGATAGTTGGTCTTCATAAATGTGCAAAAGCTACATTTACAGCAGAAAGCTGCAGCACCAAGAACATATCAGCAACAGACGTGATCTAAAAGAACTTGAACAGGAGGAAGTGTGAAAATATCTGAGAACAGATGAAAGGTCACGAAGTTACACTAATTCTCGATGTCTCCGAATATAGGTATGCAAATGAGCAGATTGAGATCTTATGATAATTAGATAATTATGCATACTTGGATGGTGCAGTGGTGCAGTGGTAGCATTGTCACCTCAAAGCAAGAGATTCTCCAGTTCAATTCTCGGCTGGCGTGCCTTCTGTGCGGAGTCTGCATGTCCTCCCCGCATTCGTGTGGGTTTTCTCCGGTTTCCTCCCACGTTACAAAGACATGCATCTGGAGCGTTTCTCCCCAGGCCTCCACTGAAAATTGGCTTCATTCCAATTTGGACTTTCCCAGTAAACAAATGTTGAAATAAAATTTAAAAAAAAAAGAAATTAAGGCTATGCCAATTGGAATTCATAGTCAGTTTTTCCTGCTTTCCTGCGCTTGTCACAGATGTGGTATAAAAAGTGAAGACTCGACAAAAGTATCAGAGTTGTAGATGGTGAAAATGCTATCTCTTGTGGTGATCTTTGCTATTTCTAGGTTAGAGCTGCTTGTCTTGGCCAGGCCAAAACCGCTTGTGTCCAGTGGCACTTGCCCACCAAGAAGGTGGATATATAGGCAAAGGATTACTCATTTTAACTTTGATAATCAGGAAATCCTTGATAAGTTTAGAATGGGCAGGGATATTATAAGGGTCTTAGTGTACATGTTTGACCCCCATAGGGGCGGTGGAGGAATGAGTGGACTTCCTTTTCCTCTGAACACTAAAGAATGTATAACACTCACTATACTTGCTATGGAGACCTTCCAGAGACAGACTGGGATTTCACAAACTTCTGCTTCAAGGATACTGAAAGAGTTCCTGGATGAACTCTTGGCACATGTGGATTAGTACATATATTTCCTAGTGTCACCTCAGGGCCAAGCTTGGAGTATGTGTGCCTTTTATAGGATGGCACATATCCCTGAGGTATTCGGTGTGACAGATTGCACACATGTTGCAATTAGGGCCACTCCTGGTCTACAGGGGGAGTGGTACTGCAATAGGAAGGGTTATCATTCCATCATTTGCCAGGTAGTGTGTGATGCATGGGGGAGCCTCACCAACATCTCTGCTCAGCATCCTAGCAGTGCACATGATTCCCATATCTGGCACACTAGCTGACTCTACCACCTCTTCCTGCAGGTAGGATGCTCAGTGGTCATCTTATTGGTAAGTGGAAAGTTTTTTTTTAAGTATGTAGTTATTCATACTAAAGGTGTGTGTGTCTTTCGGCTTTTCCCGGTTAGGGGTCGCCACAGCGGAACTCCGGTCCGCTAATGATTGGCAGTAGATTTTTACATGCTGGCTTGCCGGGCCTAACATGCAACCTTCAACGTAGGAATGCCCATTCATGCATGTCGCCACACAGAAGGCGGTCTAACTGAGAATCGAACGGGCAACGTCTAACTGAGGCGACAATGCTACCACAGCACCACCACCGCAGTATAGTTATTCATACTAAAGGTAATTAATGTAAATTAATCTGTATTTTCTTTTTGTATTCACTCCCCTTTCTTTCTCTCTCTCTCTCTCTGTTCCTTTTTTTGTAAGGAGATGCCAGATATCCACTGGAGCCATGGCTTATGACTACAGTGAGAAATCCATCAGGTGCTGCGGAGGAGAAATATAAAACAACCCTGTTCCAGACCTGTATTGTGATTGAGATGGTACTTGGCCACCTGAAGAGCTGTTTCAGGTGCCTGGATGAGTTTGGGGGTGCCTTTCAGTATAACCCAGTTACTCCATGTAGGATGTTCACCACCTGTTACATTCTGCATAATATGGGCATGTATTGGTCTGGTGGTAAAGTGACCCATGCTGTCGCTGCAACTCTCAATTCTAGTGCCACTGTGATCAGTGATGACCAGCTAGCAGCAGTAGTAAGAGACCCTATGCAGCAGGCTCATGCACAGCATGTGGCTTCACAGGTTACAAGGCAGCATCTAGTCTAGAACCATGGGTCAGGACAGTCAGATTAATGTTTTTTTTTAAATATTGTATAATTGATGCATGCAGTGATACCTTGGGCTATGCTGTGTGGTGCATGGTCTACTGTCACTGTTCATCTGACATTCTCTCTTATGACACAGCATGTGACTGCACAGATTACAAGGCAGCATCTAGTCTAGAACCATGGGTCAGGGCATTCAGGTTAGTGTTTTTTTTTAAATATTGTATAATTGATGCATGTAGTGATACCCTGGGCTATGCTGTGTGGTGCATGGTCTACTGCCACTGTTCATCTGACATTCTCTCTCATCTCAAAGTATTTTTTGTATTACTAGCTGTTTGCCTGAGTGCTCACTGATTCTTGTACAGTGATACAGAAAGGTAGCAAGACAATAAATAAGTCAACAATTGCACATACTTTATTTAATAACTACCTTTTCTTAATTATTTATTTAGTATTCAATAGAAATAGGTACTGTCAGCGGTGAGAAATGTAACTTTCATTTTTAATTTATCTGTAAATAATTATATTGCACTGCACATCAGATTTCTTTCTTACTGTCATGTAAAATATTAATGAGGTCAGAATCTCTCTTATTTGTACAGTGATGAGGTATGTGTGTACTTAACATATGTACATAGACTTCCCTCCTCCTCACAACACAATTGCACTTAGTCATAAATGTACAAGATGGTAACTTCAGAATATGTTGAAAGTAATAGCTAGAAAGGGAAATACGTTTCATGTATGTTCACCAACCCCCCCACCCATCTAATCCTTAAGTTTCATTACACAAACATACAGAAATTTTAATTCATAATAGCTCCAGATCAAAGGAGTAATACACATCTTCTCTTGATAGGCCTAGTGATGATGCTACAGATCTGGAGGATGAGCTACCATGAGAACTGTAAGTTGAGTTAGTCTGATGGTGTCATCTAGAAGAGGAATGTGATCCTCCTGTCAGTGATCTAACAGTTCCTCATGACTGCAACCTTGACCTGGAACATGAGGTTCTCCTAGCTGTAGATGACCATTGACATGGCCTGTGAAAAGTGTGTCATGATTGCTCACTGTGAGTGCTGAGAGCCAGTGTAACTATCATGTGATCTTCCTCATGTGTATGGACTGTCCCCGGCCTATGGTTAAACTGACTCTGGTTTGTCTGAACCAGTGTACAAATGGAGGCTGCAACTGATCCCTGGTGTACCACCATGCTAAGCATCAGTGAAACCATGGCATTATCCTTTCTGTCTGCCAATTCAAAGCACTGTTTGAAATCTTCATGCATACCTTGTAGGACTCTAACCATTTCTACCTGACTCTCTGTTGCACTGGTTTGAGCCCTAACTATGTCACAGCCCATTTCCTGTTGTGCTGCCAATGCTTTACATGTTTCCTGAGGTAGTTCAAAATCATTTCTGTGCCTAGCACCTTTTTGTAATGTTGTCACTGTGGGCAAAGTGGCCTCAGACTGCCTACCTTCATCCTCAAACTGTTCTTCTGCATGTGGAGACGTTGGTGTAGATGTGCAGGTTTGCTCCTGGTGTAGAAGTGTGAGTGGAATGTCAGTCTGTGTTTGAGTTTGTGATGCAGTGTAACTTTCTGTAGAATTACTAACATGAGGTGAGAGAGCCTGTTATTAGACCGGGAGACTGCATGCCACTTCCCTCAGGGTGCCTCATAAATACAACTACATCATCAGCAGCAGCAGCAGCACTGCCCATTCTACTTCTGACATCATCCACATTTATTGGTATAGTTGAACTGTTTGTTTCTGATACTAAGTCTGTAAAAGAAATCATTACAAAACATTAATAACAATGCAACAGCACACACTATAGCACACTTACATGGGTGGGGTTGGACATTTACCATGAAGTCTGCCTTCAGTTTCATTTGCTGCTGATGTACAAGGCTGACCTAATAATAATTGATTGTGACATGTTTAATGACAGCACTCTTTGTTACTATTCAATGTTAAACATTTACAAGGTGTCTACTTTAAACCATGATTCAGGAGTGGATGAATGCAGATGCTGCTGCAGACTTTGGTTTGATGGAACAGTGTCAACTCCACCTCTAATTATTCCCGTCACACCAACTTCTGTATCATAGTCATCCTCACAGATGGACAGAAAGAACAAAGTTCAAGCTATAAACTAATTTACTGTTCCTGTCCTAACTTACAGTTTTGGAGTGAGTGACTGGCCCAAAAAGGTGTTGGATAGGTTGTACAAGAAAACAAGAAGGATGCTTCATGTTCATCAAATAATTTATAAAAATCAGTGAATACAAACATATTATTCGCCATTCTGAAGGAGGTACAGGCCTCCTCGAAACTGACTACATGTATAGCTCTGCAATCGTGGTACTGCATACATATTTGCTGACCTCCCAAGACCCGCATGTAGTGAAAGTTTTGAAACACGAGGAGAATAAGTCTAAGATAATTTCCTGCTTAGTTTAGCAGAAGCATATTGGCATCAAGTGGGAATGGAAACCAAACCAGAAGTAGATAAAAATCAGGGAGCAACTGAATGTAGCAAAAAGCAAAACAAAGAATATAAGGTGAAGGATCAGACGAGAAGGCAAGAAATGTTGAAAATGCATAAATATAGTTGCAAGTATAGAAAACTCTTGGAACAACCTCATGTTCATCAGGACTGAATGCAGGAATGGTAAAGGAGAGGTGAATTTAAACCAAAAGATGAAAGGTTAATATTGGCTGCCCAAGACAGTAGATTACATACACATTGGTTTACAAAGTGCATTGAACATGTGGGAGAAATAGGCAAATGTAGGTTTTGTAAAATAGAATTGGAAGCAATTGCACATCTTGTTGCTGGTTGTGATATACTAATGGCAGAAGGACTGTATACTGAAAGGCATAATAATGCGGCAAGACTGTTGCATTGGGGATTGTGCAAACATTATAATAGTGAAATATCTGAAAATATTGGAACATGAGCCACAAAGCATCATAGAAAATGATGAAGTTTATATTGCATGGGATCATCCATTACCAACAGTTCAAAAAATGGATATGAGAATACCAGATATTGTAGTGAATGAAAAGAAGACAAAAGTAGCATTAATCATTGAAATCACTACACCCAGTGACTACAGTGTCTTATGTACAGAGAAACACAAAGTCATAAAATACTAGGATTTGCAGGCAGAAATGAGGGCAATGTGGAAGAAAGATACAGACAGGTCCAGTAGTAGTAGGAGCAATGGGTCTTATCAAAAATAATTTGAAATCATACTTAGATATGTTACCGATACATGTAACTCCATAAGAATTAAAGAATCTTTATTGAGCACATTGCTGGTACTGCAAAGAGCACTTTTGCCTAAAATCAAAGATTGAAACAATACTAATTTCATAAACTTTAATCATACTTTGACTTAGGAATGGGATCCATTCTCATCATGGTAGTATAAACCCAAAAGACTCAGAGAAATTAAAAGACAGAAGGAATTCATCATCTGGTGTTAACTTAATACGATTCAGAGGCCCCCCATATTGGTCCTGTAAAATTGCATTCTGCCTGGCCTTCCAATACATTCTACATTATCATTTGCCCTTTTTTTGCACTGTGTCAGAGTTCTGTTCCTGCCTGCAACTGTTATGATTTCAACAACTGCTTGGCTCCATACTTTGCTCCTCTTGGCTTGTCTGGTCCCCAATTACCAAATAGCAGATTGCCATATGTCCTAAGTGCTGCCAAGAAAACATGATTTTTTCCTCATAGCTAAAGTTGTCATGTCTATACCTGGATCCCTTATTCTCCATCTGTACTATACAGGAAAAACAAAACTAAACAAACAAATAAAAAAAAATAAATAAATAAATAAATAAAAGGGCTACTGTCAGACACTTGCCAGAGTACCATCTGCATGACATCATTAGTTAAAATGGTAATCCACTGGCCTGCTGTTCCAGTCACCAACACAACTACAGAAACAATCTAACACAAGTATTATTTCAAAGAGCACAACTTCATATTTTTCTGTGCAAAAATGCAGTCCTGTCTGCCATTGCCATGTACTCTTCCTTCACTGTCATTACTAAAACAACAGGTCCACTACATATCTATATTTCTGTTTCATGCACATTTAGCATCGACACGTTCAATAACAAGGTCTAAATCGTCTAGAGAATAACAATAATGTATCATTCAGTTATTGCATTTTCAATGTACAGAAACATGCAAACAACTTGAAAGCAGTTCCCCATAATTAAACACTCATTCATGGTAAAAGCACAATACAGTTCAAAATGCATTGCAAATGACCTTTAAAACGCCATGTCAGGCACTGTTAATTGCCTTGTTCATGACTATTACTTATTTTATAAAGTTTTCCTTAATTTTGGATGTTTGAGATATCTTGTAATTTGCCGCCTATCTCTGTTACTTGCAAATCAATATGGCATAGCTCAGCCTTGTGGTGTAATAGGTTTACAGGTTCAATGGTGTTTACTAGGATAACGACCACAAGGACCTTTTTAAGCGTAACCATGCATCCCAAATCTCTGACAAGTTCTGATACCCTTGGTAAGTGAAAGCAGGGGCTTGAGAGATGAAACATTTACAAGCAGGGGCCTGGGAGATGAACCATTTACAGGTTGCCTGTGTCCATTAGAGACATAGGTGCCAAACTAGGGTTGAATTTTCTGTTTCCCATCCAGTTGTACAAGTTGCACTTGAATTGGGTTAGGGAAGAACTCTGCTTCACATGGATGGGGAACCTGTTCCAGAATACAAAATGATTTTATTCTAAAACACAAAAATTTGAGACCTTTCATCCCTTTATCGCAATGACTTCAAAATTAGTTAAAAATCATGCAACAAATGTTTAAATTTCCTCCTACAAAAGTCACATGTCCTTACTGACCAATCAATTCATTCCCATTTAAAGTAGACTCAATGTTCCAGATTTAAAATAGTTAACTAAATACAGAATTAATAAAAAGACCAGTTAAATGTCAAAACACATACAAATTTACATGTAAACACATTCATCAAACTGGAGTGAATGTTATTAAAGATATTTATACCACAAAAGATCAAAGCCTTAATTATTTATAGACAGGCTTTCATTAAGCCCAGGAAAAGTATGTGCATTGAGCTTAATCTGGCACTTTAACTCTTTTGCTTCTATTGGGTCACCCCATGGTCCCCTGCGGAGATCCTTTGCAACAGTATCTATTTAAAAAAAAATGAAACTATGAGTGGAATGCTCCTCAATGTGTGTAAATAAGGTATTGTTCTTGTTCTTATTTTTTTCCTCAAAAAAGTTTTTATTTTTCAAATACATTTGAATGAATTCCATAGTATTTATACATAACATCTTAAATAATCATGTACACTATTTACATTAGCCTGACACTATAACAGATCTTAATGTATACTTTATAAGTATGTCCAATCCATTATCAGAGTGTCTGATCAATTATTGTATAGTGTCAATCAATGATAAGACTTTTCCCAAGGGTTGTTGATAAATGGCTTTGGATAAATTCTTAGTTCTTTAATTTTAATTTCCAATAATGCTGTGGTCTTCAGTAGGCTGTAGAAGCCTTCCAAAGTTGGTATTGTGTTTGAATTCCATCTTCTTGTTATACACTTCTTTGAAATTGCAAATATAGTTCATACTAGATACGTTTGACCTATTCAAATGAGGACCTTTGTTTACATTTAATAATGCAAGAGCTTTAGTTAAATAAAATGATTCATTAAGTAAAGCTTGTAGAAAGTTATTAATACCATTCCAAAATGGCTTAATTTTAACCCAATCAAAGAAAATTTAGTTCCAGTCTGCATTGTGTACTTGCTCACATCTCCAACATATTAATTTTATGGAAGAACTAATTTTATTGATTCTGTCTGGGGTTAAGAATGCTCTGTGCAAGCTTTTCCAATTAAAAACTTTCCAGTATTGTATAAAGGATGTATATTTTATCGATAATAAGATATTTGTTTTAATATCTTCAGTTAACTGTATTGAGTGTCCTTTTGTTATATATTTCCAATATGAGGTTTTGGGTGTTGTTTTACAGTTTATCAATATTTTGTAAAATTTTGAAATACTGTTTCTCATGTTAAAGTCATTATATATGATTTCATATATGTATTTTGTAAATTTAGGTATTTCTTTAAATGCAGACTTGTTATTTATTCTACTTAAATCTTGTGAATATGACAGAATACTCTGTAAAGTTAGCCAGTCCTGTTGTGGAATTTTGTATGTTGTTTTTATTACTTGCATATCTAAAACTTTTAGTTCTTTGATACATTGGAGCCAACAAACAAATCCTTTCTGTTCCCAGGAATTAACAATTTCTCTATATATTTTATGTGGAAAGTTCTTTGTGACTATAAATGGTATCTGAGATTGTTTTAGATATTGATGCTTTTATATATGTTTCTATATCAGGAAAGTTTAATCCTCCCTGTTTCCATGGTCTGATATGATGTATTAAAGCTATTCTGTTTCTTTTGGGAAACCGTAAAAAAAAATATTAAGCATGAATTTATTTCTTTAAGTATATTCCTTTCGGGTAACAGTTGTATTGCCAAGGCTATATATGGGATCATGGGCAGTAAAACCATTTTTGTTAACTGTAGTCTATCTTCAAATATTAATATTATTTTGTTCCATTTTTCCACAGAGATTTTAATTGTGTTGATTATATTATTGTAGTTTTTTAGACTAATTCATTATTATCTTTGCATATATATTCCTAGATATTTTAAGGTAAATTATTGTTTCCCTATGATGTGATCCCCCATAGTCTGCAGTTCTTTTTTTTATTTAAAAATAAAAATTTTGATTTTGATTTACTGAAATGGAGTCCTGAAGTCATGTGAAATTTGTCAATTAATATATCTAATTCTTCTAATGTCTCTTTTGTATTAGATAATGTTAGTAATATGTCATCAGCAAATAGCATTACTTTAGAATTGTATTGTTCATAAACATCTATTCCTTTGATTTTTATATTGTTAAGAATTGAATCTGCCAATATTTCAATAGCTAGAGCAAATAGAATCAGTGACATGGGACATCCTTGTTTAGTGCCTTTTGTTATATGTATAGATTCAGAGGTAAAAGGACCTAACTTGACATACACTAAATTGTTTGTATATATATTCTCTAGGAGATGAACAAAGGGATGCAGGAAATTCAAATAGCATTAGGATTTTGAATAAATAGTCCCAATTTAGGGAATCAAATGCTTTCTCTATATCTAAGCCAATTATGAGTGTCTCTTTATTTTCTTTATTAACATAATCTATAAGAAAAATTATCCTTTTCATATTGTCATGTGTGTGTATATGATATATAAATCCAGTTTGATCATTATTTCTTGTTCTGGATAGTGGTGTTTCATTCTGTTAGTTAATTATCATCTTCTTTCAGCTGTTTCCATTAGGGGTCACCACAGTGGATCATCTGTTTCCATTTCTTCCTGTCCTCTGCATCTTACTCTCTCACACCAACCACCTGCATGTCCTCTCTCACCACATCCATAAACCTTATCTTAGGCCTTCCTCTTTTCCTGTTACATGGTAGCTTCATCCTTAGCATCTTTTTCCCAATATACTCAGCATCCCTCCTCAGCACATGTCCAAACCATCATAATCTTGCCTCTCTGGCTTTGTCTCCAAACCTTCCAACCTGGGCTGACCCTCTAATATACTTATTCCTAATTCTGTCCGCCTTCATCACACGCAGTGCAAATCTTAACATCTTTAACTTTGCCACATCCAGCTGTAACTCCTGCCTTTTTGTCAAGCCGCTTTCTCCAACCCATATAACATAGATGGTCTCACTACCCTCTTGTAGACCTTCCCTTTCACTCTTACTGATACTCGTCTGTCACAAATCCCTCCTGACACTCTTTTCTACCCACTCCATCCTGCCTGTACTCTCTTCTTTACCTCTCTTCCACACTCACCATTACTCTGAACTATTGATCCCAAGTATTTAAACTCATCCACCTTTGCCACCTCTACTCCTTGCATCCTCACCATTCCTCTATCCTCCCTCTCATTCACACACATATATTCTGTCTTAGTCCTGCTGACCTTCATTCCTCTTCTTTCTAGAGCATATGTCCATCTCTCCAGGGCCTCCTACACCTGTTCCCTACTCTCACTACAAATCACAATGTCATCTGCAAACATCATAGTCCACGGGGATGCCTGTCTGATCTTGTCTGTCAACCTGTCCATCACCATTGCAAATAAAAAAGGGCTCAGAGCTGATCCTTGATGTAATCCCACCTCCACCTTAAATGCATCCATCACTCCCACTGCAGACCTCACCACTGTCACACTACCCTTGTACATATCCTGTACCACTCTTACATACTTCTCTGACACTCCCGACTTCCTCATACAATACCACAACTCCTCTCTAGGCACCCTGTCATATGCTTTCTCTAAGTCTACAAAAACACAATGGAACTCCTTCTGACCTTCTCTGTACTTCTCCAACACTCTCAGAGCAAACATTGCATCTGTAGTGCTCTTTCCCGGCATGAAACCATACTGTTGATCATTAATCATCACGGCCCTCCTTAACCTAGCTTCCACTACTCTTTCCTATAACTTCATACTGTGACTGATCAATTAAATCCCTCTGTAGTTACTACAGCTCTACACATCACCCTTATTCTTAAAAATTGGTACCAAAACATTTTTTCTCCATTCCTTAGGCATCCTCTCACTTTACAAAATTTCATTAAACAGTCTGGTTAAACACTCCACTGCCATTTCACCTAAACACCTCCATGCTTCCACAGGTATATCATCTGGACCAACAGCCATTCCATTCTTCATCCTCTTCATAGCTATCCTTACTTCCTCCTTGCTAATCCTTTGCACTTCATGATTCACTATCCCCACATCATCCAACCTTCTCTCCCCCTCTCATTCTCTTCATTCATCAACCCCTCAAAGTACTCTTTCCATCTGCTCAACACATTCTCCTCACTTGTAAGTATGTTTCCCTCATTATCCTTTATCACCTTTACCTGCTGCACATCTTTCATACCTCAGTCCTTCTCTCTAGCCAATTGGTACAGGTCCTTTTCTCCCTCCTTAGTGTCCAAACTTTCATACAACTGTTCATATGCCTTATCCTTAGCCTTTGCCACCTCTCTCATTGCTATGCACCTCATCTCCTTATACTCCAGTCTACTTTCTTCATCACTCTGACAATCCCACTTCTTCTTTGCCAACCTCTTTCTCTGTATACTCTCCTGTACTTCCTCATTCCACCACTATGTCTCCTTGCCGTCCTTCCTCTGTCCAGATGTCATACCAAGTTCCTTTCTAGCCATCTCCCTTACTAGCTCTGCTGTAGTTACCCAGCTATTTGGTAACTCTTCACTGCCACCCAGTGCCTGTCTTAACTCTTCCCTGAACTCCACCTCACAATTACCCTTTTTCAGTTTCCACCATCTGATCCTTGGTGCTGCCCTCACACTCCTCCTCCTCTTCTTGATCACCAATGTCATCTTACAAACCACCATCCTATGCTGCCTAACTACACTTTCCCTGGTCACCACTTTACAGTCTCCAATCTCCTTCAAACTGGCCCTTCTACATAAGATATAATCCACCTATGTGCATCTTCCTTCACTCTTGTATGTCACCCTATGCTCCTCCCTCTTGTTAAAATACGTATTCACCACAGCCATGTCCATCCTTTTCACAAAATCAACTGCCATCTGACCTTCTGCATTCCTTTGCTTAACACCATACCTACCCATCACTTCCTAATCCCCTCTGTTCCCTTCATCAGCATGCCCATTCAATCTGCTCCAATCACCACTCTCTCACTGTTGGGTACAGTCATAACCACTTCATCCAACTTACTCCAAAATTTTTCTTTCTCGTCCATCGCATACCCAACTTGTGGAGCATATGCACTAACAACATTCATCATTACACCATCAATTTCCAGCTTCATAAACATCACTCTTTCCAACACTCTTCACCTCCAAAACACTCTTAGCATGCTGTTCCTTCAGGATAACTCCTACACCATTTCTCCTCCCATCCACACCATGATAAAACAATTTGAACCCACCTCCGATCCACCTAGCCTTACTCCCCTTCCATCTGATCTCTTGCACACAAAATATACCAACCTTCCTTCTGTCCATCATATTGGCTAGCTCTCTCCCTATACCAGTCATACTGCCAACATTCAAAGTTCCAACCCTCACTACCACAGTCCTAGCCTTTCTCCTCTCTTCCTGCCCTCGGCCATGCCTTCCCCCTCCTCTCAATATTGTCATAAATATCTTATAGTCATTATTTAATAATGATATAGGTCTATAATATGAGGTACAGAGGTTTGGGGATTTATTTTCCTTTAGGATTGGTGTGATTAAGAAATATCTCCAAGAGGGTTGTATTAAAGCTTGTGACTGAATTTGTAATAGAGTTGTATGGAAGAGGGATAGTATCTTTTAAGGAAAAACTTTATATATTTCCATAATTATGCCATCTATACCTGCAGCTTTATTATTTTTACCCTCTTTTATTGTATCTGTAATTTCTTTGTAGGATATGGGTACTTGCAGATCTAGTTTTAATTTTTCTGGTATTTTTTATATTAGAACATTTTTCATCTAGATTTAATTGATCGATATGCATATTTTCTTTTTGGAAATGTTCCATATAGTGATTTCTATAGGCATCAAGAATGTCACCTATATCCAAGACGTTTTTCCATTTCTTTACATAGAAGATACTTTTAGTGTTATTAGCTTTTGATTGTATTTTGATTCTTGTGGATAAATTATGTAGATATTTGGGAGAAGTGGCCAAGGTATTAATTTTTAGTTTTTCCTAAAGTTCAACTAGTTTTATGTGTTAGAATTCCATTGTATTTATTGTTTAATACTTCTACTTTCTTTTTCATCTCCAAATGAGTTTGATTTTTTTAAGCTTTTACTGACAAAAGTTTGGATTGTAGATATAATAATTCAGAATCCCATTCTCTGATTTTTTGTTATGCCAAGTTAGGGTTTTACCATATATGTAAGCTTTTAATGAGTCCCATATCATTATTTTATTTATCTCTGTGGTGTAATTAATATCTAAGAAAAAATGTAATTCAGATAATAACCAGGGTTTGAACTCTTTCATTTTAGTTATATATATGCTGGATGAGTTTAAATACTTGGGGTCAATAGTTCAGAGTAACAGTGAGTGTGGAAGAGAGGTGAAGAAGAGAGTACAGGCAGGATGGAATGGGTGGAGAAGAGTGTCAGGAGTGATCTGTGACAGATGAGTACCTGTAAGAGTGAAAGGGAAGGTCTACAAGACCATAGTGAGACCAGCTATGTTATATGGGTTGGAGACAGTGGCATTGACAAAAAGGCAGGAGTTTGAGCTGGATGTGGCAGTTAAAGATGTTAAGATTTGCACTGGGTGTGACGAGGGTGGACAGGATTAGGAATACATATATTAGAGGGTCAGCCCAGGTTGGAAGGTTTGGAGACAAAGCCAGAGAGGCAAGATTACATTGGTTTGGACATGTGCTGAGGAGGGATGCAGAGTATATTGGGAAAAAGATACTAAGGATGAAGCTACCAGGTAACAGGAAAAGAGGAAGGCCTAAGATAAGGTTTATGGATGTGGTGAGAGAGGACATGCAGGTGGTTGGTGTGACAGAGTAAGATGAAGAGGACAGCAAGAAATGGAAACAGGTGATCCGCTGTGGCGACCCCTAACGGGAACAGCCGAAAGAGGATGATGATGATATGCTGGAATTCTGGAGTTAAAAATTAATGGTTTGTATCCATTTTGAAGTTTTAGTATCAATGAATTGTGGCCTGAAAAGGGGCAGGGAGTGATTGAGAAATTAATGATTTTAGACTGTATGTCATGGGCAGCAAATATTTTATCTATTCTAGTTTGGGTACCAAATCTGTGATATTGATGGGAAAACAACAAAGATTTATCTTCTTTAAATTTGAAAGTGTATACAAGATGAAATGTTTCTACCCACTTGTTTAAAGCTTTTGATACAGCAGATATAAGCAGTGGTCTTTTACTTGTAGCTTCAGAAATATCAAATATACAGTTAAAATCTCCTCCTAATATTAAGTTGCCTTTATAATTATTGGAAATAAAATCCAAGTTTTTTTAACAGTTCCTGTTCCAATGCCTGGGAACCAGTATAGATTGGCTAGGGTCCATATACTGTTATATTTAACTATTACTAATGCCATATGGCCTTCTTTATCTTCATACTTATAAATGATTTCTGGGTTAATCACATTTGTTTTCCATAAAATTGTTACCCCTTTTGCCTTTGTCTTATAAGTGGATTTCGCCAATAACATATATTCCTTAGGATTCCATTTGCAATTGTCATTTGTTTTGAAATGAGTTTCTTGAAGGAAGACAATTTGTGCTTTGTTCAGTTTTAAATATTTCAGTAGATTTGATCTCTTGCTAGGATTGCTTAAGCCATCGGTATTTAAAGATAATAAAGTTAACTCCATCTTAGGTTATTTAGACTATGCATTTTTCATTTTATTGTGACTATTAAACATTTTCCTCTGATAACTGTAAAGTATGTTTGAGCTTTTAAAGGAAATTATCAGTTTTATACTTTGATTATTTACCAATAAAGTAATGTTTTGGTCAGGCATACTAAAAATGTTTTTGTGAAATAACAAATGTAAATTAATGAATGTTAACAAAACTAAGATCTGCACTAGCCATGGAATGAAAACCATTCTTAATCTAATGGATAAACCTAAGTCCATCAGATTATCACTCATACCCTGACAGTCCAGAACATCTGAGCTCCATAAATTGAATTATCATATGGAGAATATTTGTAATAGGAATATGCAGTATTTATATTATTTTGAACAGATATAGTACTATTGCAAATTAGACAGAATTCTAATACAATATACATGTCTACTTATTGTATAAGCAATTAATATTTACATAAAAGATAGATGACAAGCAACTCAGTCATAGTAAAGTAGGATATATCATATATAAAACCTCAGTAAAAGATTCTAGCACACAGTTATTTAACATATTCACCCTTATTGATGAAGTCTTTAAAAACATATTACTTAATATAAATAGATGGTAATAATATTTATACTTAATGTTTATAATACAATGTATTTTACTGTATATATCAGAAGTTATAGTTCATTGTTTGCCAGCATTTAAGTAATCCCTTTGCTGCTAACTTACTTAAAGCATCACGTTTGTTTTATGTGAACATTGATGAAAGTTAGTGCATTTTAATTATCAGTGCATCCCTCTTCCCCCCATTTCCTACACATAAGGATTTTCATATATGTCATTTCTTGTTATAAAATCAGGGAAATTATAGGTTAAAAACAAAAAAATCAGTTATTGTGATTAATGATTACAAATTCCCTTTCCATATTTATAAATTGCCATTTTATGGCATATACTGAATGTTTTTAGATTTAAATGGTGACATTCTATTTTGTATAATTAGCAAATGTTAAACTGAGTGATTATTGTCAATTTAATACTATTTGTTCAGAATGTAATTGTTACATTCTGTGACATTCCTAGTTCAGGCTTCTGTTGTTTCCCTTGAACAACTTTGTCATTTTGATGTCATGTATAAAAGATTAGTTACCTTGGTAACAGCTTAAGTATTATCTATGGTCAAGATGGATTACAAAACCACAACTGACGTTAAAGTAATTATATGACTTGTTATGCACATTTACTTATATGAGAAAATCATCATGCTTCCTCTTGATGTTCAGTATAGTGTATGTCATTTATGACAAGTTAAAACAGTAGTGATATTATATGCAAGCCCATGTTATTAAACTGAGTCTCTATTGTCAATTTAATACTATTTGTTCAGAATATGATTGTTACATTCTGTGGCATTTCAAGTTCAGGCTTCTATTGCTTCTCTTGAACAACTTTGTCACTTTGATGTCATGTATAAAGCATTAGTTACCTTGGTAACTGCTTAAGCATTATATAAGGTCAAGCAAGGTTAGAAAAACTAAAATTCAAGTTAAAGTAATTACATGACTTGTTATGCATATTTACTTATATAAGAAAATCATCATGCTTCCCCTTGATGTTCAGTGTAGTGTATGTCATTTATGACAAGTTAAGACAGTAGTGTTATTATACATAAACCCATGTTATTAAAACCTGTCTTTAATATCTAAATTCAGCAGACTGCTTCGTCTTATATGATGATTATATATTTTATGTCTAAATTTAGTAAAATCATACATTACATAACTATTGTGTGTGTGTGTTTTTTGGCTGTTGCTTAGTTATTTGAGAGACCACAAGCTGTAATGCTTATTCTTATTATTAGCTCCTTCCACGCATGTTTATACAGTCCATAGACTTTAAATTATAAGACCCTTCTAGTTTCTTATTTGTTATAAGTATATTTCCACCCTTAGATACACACATATCAGTACTTCAAGCACTGGCAACAATGCCCATCTAGTTTTGCCAGAATACCATTCACTACTTCATGTGGTGTGTTTTCAGGCTGTTCTTAAAATATCCAAACCAATATTTGTCCTGTTCTATGTTACCAGCCTGTTCCATGCAGTGGCCACTCTGCCAGTGAGCCACTCAACACACCTTCCATTCCCACAGATATTTCCATGAAGGACATCTGATGAATCTCTAGCACTTCCCAGAAACCCCAAACACCCATAGAATCTGCTATCCCCATATGCCCAACACGTTCTGAGCAAGCCCACCTCCCAGACCACTGCAAAGGGTACTGCACAACACCAAATGCTCTTAGTCTTTCACAATAACTCAGACTTCCACTGTTATGTAAGTCCTTAATGTGTTTGGACCAAAATACATTTTAAATATAAAATTGTGCTTATTATTTATTTATTTATTTATTTATTTTTAATCAAGAATTAACTTAATGAGCTAAATGAAGTGTTGGGAGACCATTAATATGTGTACATGTGGTTTAAAACAGACATTTTATTATATATATATATATATATTTTTTATCGTCACTCTGTCTCTGTTACCATAGCAACCTGGGAGCATCTGTTTCTGTTAGTGTGTCTGTGTACTGCATACCAGAGGCTTGTGATG
Source organism: Protopterus annectens (assembly GCF_019279795.1). Lineage (NCBI taxonomy): Eukaryota > Metazoa > Chordata > Ceratodontiformes > Protopteridae > Protopterus > Protopterus annectens. The sequence goes on from NC_056732.1 coordinate 1,632,774,134, forward strand.
CACCTGAAGCAAAGCTTCACTTTACTGCAACTGCAAGCCTTAATTCCCTCCATTTCTGCAAGGCAGCAGCCACAAAAAGAATGGAGAGCAAACAGATAAAAAAAAACAAAAAAAAAAACAACCTCCCAACAATCCACCACAACAAGAGATAACACATTCTTCCAGCCTTCCCACCTCTCACTCAGCAGATGTATAAACAAACTATTCTTTTCCAAAATATCCCAAATCACAGTTTTATCCACCCCCTTCCCCTGGATCCAGGCTAAAACACCAAATGTATCTTCCTAATACACAATTATCAGTAAACCTCAATCACAAACCGCAACCCACAGCTTCCCAGAGATAAAAACAGCAACATATAACAGCTGCATCCACACACACCATGTCAGGCTTAATCAAACAGCACTCAAAGCTATGATACCTGCCATAATTGATAATAACTATGTTTAGACAGAATAAAAATGACATTTGTACTAGCTGCCAGACATAGCTGCATCCACACACACCATATCAGGATTGATCAAACAGCACTTGAGGCTATGATACCTGCCATAATTGATATTAACTATGTTTAGACAGAATAATACTGACATTTGTACTAGCTCCCAGACACAGTTGAATCCATGCACACCACATCAGGATTGATCAAACAGCACTAGTAGCTGTGATACCTGCCATAATTGATATTAACTATATTTAGATAGAATAATGATAACATTTGTACTAAGAGCTTGCTACTATTATTTCACCAGGATTCACATGACATTTCTAAATCATATTTTAACTGAAGAAGGTATTAGTCTCCATGACATTTTTTTTTCAAAACACTCTACTGTTACTGCTATTATATATTCTGTTAATTTGTTACATTTGAGTCTGAATTCTGATGAATGGTACTTTCTTGAATTAATTAATTACTTAAATTATTATAAGTAAAATAAATGAAAAATGAACAAGATAAGCATTCATTGAGTTCAAGTAGGGGGATAGAAACTTCTATGTTTGTATTATATGTTGATTTGTTTGGCTTATATATAATGTAAATAGTAACCCATCTTGACCTACCTTTGTTTGTGAAGAATTATTGGACTCTTTGAATATTCTGAATAAATCATTACTGTTTCTCAGTTGTTTAAGAAAACCTCCTTTTTTAAAATAAAAACAGATGACAGGTGATGTACCATATCAGTTGATACTTTGAGAGATGTTGTAAAAGTTATTTTTTTTTTGGGACAGCTATGTTGGAATCAGTTTTTGTTTCTTCTTTCTAACATCAGTCCAAGGATTTGTTTCTTTTATTCTTTTAAGAGTAGGGGTCATCCATTCCATTTCTTCTAGGATAGACACTATGTTGTTGTGTTTGATGAATATCGTAACTTCTTCTAAGTCATTAAAGGTTCTCATCTCATTGGCAAAAAGTATTTGTATCTTGGCTGGAAAGGCCAGCTGTGTTTAATGTTTTGTTTTAACAGTTTTATTATTAGCCAGATATTTTTCCTGTGTTCTAGTATTCTGGAAGAATAATCATTGTCAAACCTTATCAGGCTTTGATTGTATTTTAAGGGTGATTTTCTCCAAGCAGATTTTAATATTAGTTCCTTGTCCACAAATGAAAGAAATGTTATAACTATGGATCTAGGTGGAGTATTTGTTTAGTTAGAAGTAGGTTTCCTCAGTGCTCTATGTGCCCTTTCAATTCCAAATGAAAGTCCCTCTTTCAAGTCTAAAAATTCAGGAATCCAGGTTGTTAAGAATGAAATAATGTCTTCTCCTTCAGTGTTTTCAGGCAGACCAAAGATCCTTATGTTGTTTCTCCTTTCCCTGTTTTCTAAGTCATCTATTTTGTTAAGCAGTCATGTATTCTGTTTAAGCAGAAATTCTTTTTGGAATTCTTCCTCTACGAGTCTCCCTTCAATGTCATTTAGAGAAGTCTCTATATTTATTTTTGTATGGTGTTGCTGTATTAGTTCCTTAAGAGTGTCAGTCTGTTTTTGAGAATTTAATTTGAGGTTTTCTAAGTCATTTTTAAAGCCATCCATCTTCAAAGATAGTTCCTGTAAGGTAGATGTCATCAATTTCAGTTCCTTTTTCAAAGCAGCATCTGGATGAGAATTCCTTGTGTTGTTCATATTCAGTAACTCAATATATGTCCAAGTTACCTGACAGGAACATTTTTGTATATCTCCACCAAAATTGATATTTATGTAGTTTAGTATTTTATCTATAGATTTCTGACATTTTATACTTAAAAATAATAAACGTTTCCTAAATTATTATGCTAGTTTATGGAACTCTCAGAATTCACTGCTCTCAGTTGGCCATCCAACCTCCACCCCCTATTCTTATTTTTAATGTCTCAGATATGTTTATATATGCAATTTCTGAACCTCCTCTGAGTCTAGTTAACTTTTTTGAATCTGGAATGCTGAGTTTATTTTAAATGGGAATAAATTAAGGAAATGTGACTTCTGTAGCACGAAATTTAAAAATTTGATGAAATGGTTTTAACTAATTCTGAAGAAGTCCTTGCTATAAATGTACAGAAGCTCTCATTTTGTTTGTGTTTTAGAATAAAATCATTTTATGTTCATTTATACCAGTATAACTAACTGCCTCTACCTCATTTGGTGACTTTTTATCATGGGCAGCAGCTGTGTTGTTCCTGGTTTTGTGAGCCTTTTCCAGAGATGGGGTAGTCTCTGGGATACATACCTGTCTCTCCATCAGGTCTTATTTATATCACAGACAAAGTTCATGTCTTTAGAATGGGTAATTCTGGTGCTGTTTGTTTTGCAGATATGCAGGAGGTCCATCAGAATGGGGTCTGACAATAGCCTGTATGCCAGGAATAGATCTCCCATCAAAAGCCTGTAGGAGATGGAATACAGGGATAGGGCTTTGAGGCAGTCTGCATAGGACAGTTTCCTTATGGCCTGTATTCTTTTAGTGAGGAACCTCTGTAGACGTTCCAATTATTGGATATGCCTGGTTAGGCACATACCAAAGGGGGCATTGTACTCAGTGATAGTTTGGACGAATGTGAAATGCAATGGAACAATGACTTCCTTGGACTTAGATGCCATACCTTTGTTTATTAGTTGTGCAACATAGAATGATTTTCTCTGTACTATAGACACATGATGGTCAAAGGGTAGATGGCTGTCTATGTATGTCACTAAGTCCCTGACTACTGGGTTAACTCTAAGTGGTGTGTTGTCAATGTGATAGTTACCAGGGGTGAATGACTTCCCAATGGATAGTATTATGCATTTCTTGGCATTTAGTTTTAGTCCATGGCTCTGACACTAGTTGTTTGTCTGTGTCAGTCCTTCCTGGAGAACATTTGTGTCAGTGTGGGATTCAATGACAGCTCTTAATTTGCAGCCATCTGCAAAATTAGTCAACAAGAGACCACTGACATTGGTCTTGACTTCACAGAAGTAATTGCCAAAAAGGAACAGTCCAAAGACCAATTCCTAAAGGTGTTCACTTGTGACTGGCCTCTTTGTAGAGGTGGACGCCCCAATTCTAACTTTCTGAGTCCTATCTGGGAGCCAGTTGGCTATCTACCGGGTGACATATGGGTTTGTACCTAACCTCTTGAGTTTGTCAACACTGCTCAAGTGGGGTATTGTGTTGAATACCTTGGCCAGGTCATTGTAGGCAGTGTGAACCATTTTTCTCTTATCCATTGCTTTGGTGACCTTCTTAGAGAAGTCCACCAGGTTGAGTAGGCATGACCTACCCTTGACAAAACCAAACTGAGTTTGGTCCAGTGTCTTGAGGTTTACTATATCACTGGTGATATTTCCAGATAATTCTTTCCATGGCTTTACATATACTGTAAGAATAGTGAGACTTATGGGTCTGTAATTTCCAGGGTCTGTAGATGCCCCACCTTTGTACAGAGGGATGACTGTTGCTGTTCTTCATTCATGAGGCAATTCCAGAGGGCTTGATAGGTCATATTTCATGCTATTTAGAAGGCATCCTGGTATATTGTCTGGGTCCATTAATGCAGTGTCCTTGGCCTTAGAGAGAGCATTAAGGAGCTGTTCCCTAGTGATAACAGGGTGAGTTATTTTTGATGGTATTTCCTGAGGGAAGCTTGAGGGGGGAGAGGTGTAAAGTTGGAGCTGAATTTATCGGCCAGTAGGTTTGCTATATGTTCTGGCTCAGTATAGGTGGCTCTATTTACAATGGGCACTGCACACAATTATGCAAATTAGGCTGATTTATATGCATGTCTATGAATTTTAGTATAATGCAAATGTTCTCAAAAATAATCCCTGACACAGGACACCAACAGAAAAATATCCAATACGCTTTTTTTTTTTTTCAAAACAGAGAGCAGGAATGGAAGCTTTTCGCATGCATCTAGCACGCTTCTTCAGATACAAATTACTATATCAAAACCCAACTATTTTATACACCCATCTAAATTGAACATCCTGTTGCATAATTAAGCAATCAATTAATTAATCAATTTATCAGTTAGGATATCAAGAAAATTCATCAATAAATATTAATTCAATTCATTAACTATCTACCAATATAAACGTGAAAAAAATATCGCACATCCTGTTTGAACGGAGCATAAATCCATATAAATAAACAGATAAAAACGAAACTTGCTATTCACAATGTATTCAAAGTATATTGCCCTCTAGTGTTTGGAGGAGTAACAACTACTTTCAGCAGAATGCGACACTGAATGTGTCGCAACTGTGTGTAGTGTTAAGGATATATGAGTGTATACCCAAGTACTCCAACTGGCATTATCTTATCATGTCTGTCTAACATGTTCTGAGATATCCCCAGGATAAAAATCATAAAGTGTCCCGATCTAAATGGACCTAACTCAATTGTTTTATTATTTATAATGCAAATGTGTTAAGAAGTACATTGGCATATTCCAGATTTTTGCCAATTGTGAATACATGTGACATGGTACATAAATGAGTCTGAGAAAGCATGAATATGCTGTAGAAGCTTATCAACTCCACAGCAATCAACAGCTATGCCAAGTTATTTGCAAACAGGTGCTGCATGGCTAAAACTAGCTAACATAGAGATATTCTGCTAAAATTCAAAATGGAGTCTTCTGAAGTCATTTTCCAATAGAATGTTAATCCCTGGCCATCCAGGTCTGTATGTCACACCCTAGCAAGTAATACATATACAGACATTCTAGAAATACTTCCTCACATTAGTATTGACATTGCTTTTTCCACTATTAATAAATTGAAATAAAAAATGAAGATAAAAAAATGCTAGATCACACTTGAATGCATGAAACCAAATGCAGACATAAGAAAAAAATGCAACAATGTTATGAATAAATATTACGGGCAACACCTAATTGATTTAGATAAACTTAGAAATGATGAAGACTTTGGTTGAATGCGCTAAATAAATTTTTCTTTACTTGTGGTTGCCGTTAGATGTTTTTGGTTTAGTTTTGTTTAAACTTAGAAATAATCTGTTAATAATTATATACACTGGTAAGTGTTTGACTTTAAGAAAGAACAGGGTGTAACAAAGCATACCCAACTGGGAGTGGTTCTAACCCTGGTTAATACAACCCTCACCATACTTTCCTTATTCTAGATTTGTCTCTTCGAAAGATGGCAGCACCAGGTTGGTCTGAGAAAAAACATAATCTTGCTCTACCGTCTGCATAACTCATACCCGGAGAAGATCTGGGCATGCACACATACTAGTACTTGGAAAAAATTGATTTCTGGCAGGAGCTGAGTGACCATCTGTCAACCCTGACAGGCATAACTTGCTCCAGTAAGCAGTGCCATCACAGGTATGACAATTTGAAAAAGCATAGTGCTGACCAGCTGGTTAGTCGGCCAAGTGGATTTATCAGGTTCAGAGAATATATATATATATATATATATATATATATATATATATATATATATATATATATATATATATATATATATATATACACACACACACACACACACACACACACACACACACACACACACACACACACACACACACACACACACACACATACACACACCAGGAGGTAGAAAAAATTGTACAACTTACATGAACTTCAACTGTCAGATATCTTAACCTGCAAATATGTACTTTAGATGACATTCTGAAATGCATTAAGGAAAACAAATAAATACCATTTCATGTAAACAGACATCCATCTGTTCATGACAGGGAGAAAATGCTGCTGTTACCTATTAAGAGGTTACAGTAATAAATAAAAATTCCAGTAAAGAATATGACATAAGTAATCTGCCCAGTTAACTCTGTAAATGTATTATGTTCAACCATCAGTAATGCTGTCTGCATGTAATGCAGTTGTAAATAATGAAATAAGTAATCTGTCCATATAACTCTGTAAATGTATTAGTAATGCTGAAATATCAGTAATGCAGTTATAAATAAAACTTGCAGTTACAGATGTTAAGAACTGTGTAGCATTTCATTGAAAAAGTTGTAAGGCCTTTTCAAATTATTACAAGAAAACAGATTTTGTGAGAGGTAACTAAATATTAGTAAAAATAATTGCTGTACTTAATATATTGTTCATAAGAGTTTAGATGCACATACAATATGGCTGAAATGACACTCATTTCTTTGCTTTAATCATAAGCAGCAAATACCCTTTCAGAGAACAAGGTGAATTGTTGTACATTAGACAAAGTTCTGAAGAAAAGGAAATTCACACTTCCTTGAACTTACATTTCAGCATTTGAAGTTCAGGTTTTCCACAGAGTGATACATGCATTTTTTAAATAAAAGACAGACTTGCATTCATTCTTATTCAGTGCCCTACACAATGCAGTAGTATATTTAACTACTGAATTGTAATAGTACACACATGTATGCATTCTACACACTCTGCCAGGATAAACCAGAAATGAAAATGATTATAGGGAATATAAGATGTGTATATGTGGAATGCAGTCAAATACAGATAAACAAGATTATCCTGCTCTCTCTATTACTTGTAGCTGATGAACAAATACTATACAATTCTCAACAAGGAAAGATAAGAACAAAAAGGCTTGTGGAATCTTCTGGAAGAATAACAGGTGTCCATATTTATTGCTTAACTAACCAGAGCATAAGAAATTACACATAATTCAGGGTAGCATAAACAGTGGTACATCAATGCTTTTAAAACTGAACTATCAGGGTATCCACAAAAGGATTCCCCTATATTAAACTGGTCTAACCCATTTAATTTAAAAAAAGCAGTTTTAGTTGCTGTGCAGTCCCCAAAATTGCAATAATGCTTTAACCATATCTGCACTCCGCCGCTCTTACTCATAATATGCCAAGGCACATGCAATTTAAAATATTGCAAAATAGTTCATACATATGAAAACAAGACCTTTACACATTTACAAAAAAGGGTGTGATTATAGAATTTGTGTCACATTTCTGTATTCAACGCAACTATGTTATGCTGACCTTATTTGCATATTTGCATAGTGCCGCTGTCTGCAGATGCATGCTACACCATTTCACAGCCCTTGACTATGAATACCACCCTAAATGTCTCTTGGTTTGAAGGAGGTATGGGCCTCTTTAAAATTGACTATATGTATAGGCCTGCAGTTGCCATTCAGATTAGCTGAAACATTTTGGAAACGACTAGTAATTGAAATCAGATCAGAAGAAGATAAAAATCAGGTAGCAATAGAAAGTGCCAAAAATATAAAGAACAGGATCAGAAGAAAAGGAAATAAAACTGAAAGACCACAATTATAGTGCCAAATATAGAGAACTCTTGAAAACCCACATGTTGATCAAGATTTGGCACATGAATAATTAAGAAGAGAATTCAAATCAAAAGATTTAAGGTTAATAATGGCAGCTCAAGATAGCAGATTATATACATGCTAATTTACAAACTCTATAGAAAAAATGGGAGATAAAGAAAGTTTCTGCAGGAGAGAACAAGAAACAGTTGCAAATGTTTGTTGTTGAATGCCATATACTCATGTGAGGGTCTGTATACTGAAAGGCACAATAATGTGGTAAGATTACAAGCAACAACAAAACTACCGCACTAGATAAAATCCAGTCCAGACTCTAGCAATAAATCATGATAGATCCAAGGCAAAGGACAAGCACGGCAAACACAACATAAAAAACAAGAACGTTTATTCAATAATAAAGTTATAAAATATGTGATTGCTTTCACGTAGTCCCACTACACTTCATCAGACATAAAAAATATTCCAAACATCATTCTTTTTGAAACACATCACAACCAATCACAGCTAACAACTAATTACCATCTATTAAACTAATTATTGGAAACCGAGTGTATTAAAGTGAACACAATCCATTTTTAAGTGCAATGTCCTTTCATAGTAAATTAAATAAATCAAAACATAAACATTGCAGTTTATATAGCAATTCTAAAGCATCAACATTGCAAACAGTTTAAATAATTGGCATTCATTCAAGTCACAAATCATTTTTAAAATCATCTCAAATGTTCCAAGGTTTTACTATACAAAATAATGCTACTTAATACATATCTAAAGTATCAAAGCTCCGCATTAAATAGAACAGAAGAAATAAAACATTTCCATTTTTTTTAAATATTACTCACAGAATGAATCACAAAATATATCAAAAGACTAAACATCATTTTATTACTAAATCACTAAACAATTGTAGATTCTAATATAAAATACATATATCAAAGTCTTCAGAACCTTCATGACTCCATGTTCACATTCTGTCTTCTCAAATGCTAAATCCCTGATAGTATGAACGTACTACGAGATTGAACCAATTACCATGGTAACCAATGACAGCCAAATGCTGTCAAAGGAAAAAAAAAGAAAATATAAAATGTCTATAGCAGACTCTTTAAAGCCCTCATGGCTTTACAATCCCATTTAGTCTTCTCAACCGTTAAATCCCACAAATATACAAATGAGCGAGGTTCAGAAAATTACCATGGCAACCAATGATAGCCTAGCGCTGTCAAAAGACAAACACATAAAGAACGAGATGTAACAACCACACATTAAACTAAGAACTACAATATACAATAACTTATAAATATGGAAAAAAATATATATATATATATATATATATATATATATATATATATATATATATATATATATATATACTACATACACATCAAAAATCAAAAGCATATACAAAAACAAATACCAAAAAGATACATAAACCAAAAGGCTACATAATCTAAGCATATACCATTGTGGCTAGACAAGGCTGGCTCACTGAGACCATTTCTATATATATCTAGAAAAAAATTTGCATCTCTTGTTGATGGAATCTTCCATTGTTTTAAGAGACATACAGCATTTTTTGGTTACTTTATATGAAAAATTGAGGAATGTGCCCTTATGTGTAATAGATATGCTAGTTACAATGGACGTTTGCTTGCTATTTACATGTATCCCTAATGATGCAGGCATTCAATATATGAGAGATTTTTTGAGAAGTCACAATAATTTTGATAATGAGCAGATTCAGACTTTGTGCATGTTAATGGAGTTAATGTTAACCAACAATGTGTTTACCTTTGATGGACAATTTTTTATTCAACAGTATGGGGTTGCTATGGGAACCTCATGTGCCAACTCTTACGCTAATATTGTGATGGCACAATGGGAAAACACAGTGCTATTGACTAATGAAGTATACAATAAGCATTGTATACATACATTATAGTAGGTTTCTGGATGACATATTCTGTATATGGCAGGGTTCCATAGATTAATTAAAAATTTCTTTTTGAATAATATCACGTCTTTCTTGAAGTTGACTTTGCATATGTCTCAATATAAAATTGACTTTCTTGATGCCAGATTAATTAAGGATGGAGAAACTCTCAATACTCAGGTGTTTAGGAAAGACTGTAGACAATTTTTAATGTGTTCCAGCATGCATCCTAAATATGTTGTTAGAAATGTATTGAAAGTGCAAGCATTACGTATCTCCAGGCTTACTACTAATGATGAAGTATTAACTGAACAGATAAAGCAGCTGAAGCAAGAATTTTGTGATAGAGGATATACTGAATCGGAATGTGATGAACAATTACAGGTGGCATATAAGGAAAGGAAGGGGAGAGCTAAACCCTATTTTTCTAGAGGGAATAAACTGAGTTCTGATAAATCTAGTATATCCTACAAGAAGGAATGTAGATTATGTTTACCATATACCTCTGATAACAAGAACATCATGGGAATAATATGTAAGAATTGGCATGTATTAACAGCTAGTAATGGCATAGAGCAAATTGTAGGATTGTATCCAAAGGTTACATATCAGAATTTGAAATCATTAAAGAGACATCTTTGCCATAGAATTGATACTACTTTTGATTGTAATATCTTGAGAAGACAAGGAATGTTTAGTTGCAGACATTGCAATTTTTGCAAATATATTGCTAATAGGAATACTTTTATACATCTTGTAACAAGTAGAGAATATATATTGGTCATTATGTGGACTGTTCTACCATAAATGTTGTATATCTTGCTCAATGTAATTTATGTTCCAAGTTCTATATAGGCATGACAACCAGAGCCCTGAGAGACAGGATCAGAGAACATGTTTACTATAGCAATATTGGTGACACCAGGAGTGCTATAGCCAAACATGTTCTTGAGGAAAATAGTACCCATAATTTTGCCTTTATGACTCTGCGGATTTTACCATCTAGTATGAGATTAGGTGACATCAGGAATAAACTTGAGAAAATCGAGCAGAAATGGATAGTTTTATTACAAGCGGAAAAGACACTGGGCCTTAATGAAGCACTATTATTGAACAGAAGATTGACTATATAGTGTTGATTTTTTGGTTCCTTATAGATATGTTTTTTTAGTTATGCTTATTAATTTTTTATTGGTTGTTTTGTGCATTTTTTTTAGTTTTTTTGTGTTTAGTTCTTGGTATATATACATTTTCCATTTTTCTTTTTCATTGTATTTTATTTGCTTGATTTTTATATATTTTTTTAATATATTTTTGTGTTTTGGTATATGCTTAGATTATGTAGCCTGTTGGTTTACATATCTTTTTGGTATTTGTTTTTGTATATGCTTTTTATTTTTGGTGTGTATGTAGCTTTTATATGGTGATTATTTTTTTGGTTTGTTAGGTAGTATATATTAGTTTTATATATATATATATATATATATATATATATATATATATATGTGTGTGTGTGTACATGTGTGTGTGTATATATATATATATATATGTGTGTGTGTGTGTGTGTGTGTGTATATATATAATTTTTTTTCCATATTTATAAGTTATTGTATACTATAGTTTAGTTAATGTGTGGTTGGTTACATCTCATTCTTTATGTGTTTGTCTTTTAACAGTGTTAGGTTGTCATTAGTTGCCATGATAATTGGCTGAACCTCACTCATTTGTATATTTGCGGGATTTAATGGCTGAGAAGACTGAATGGGATTGTGAAGCTATGAGGGCTTTAAAGAGTCTGCTATAGGTATTTTATATTTTGTTTTTTTTCTTGTTTTCCTTTGACTTCATTTGGCTGTCATTGGTTGCCATGGTAATTGGTTCAATCTCATAGTACATTCATTCTATCACAGGATTTAGCATTTAAGAAGACAGAATGTGAACATGGAGCCATGAGGGCTTTGAAGACTCTGATATAGGTATTTTCTATTGGAATCTACAGTTATTTAGTGATTTAGTAATGAAATGCTGTTTAGTCTTTTGATATATGTTGTGATTCATTCTGTGAGCAATATTACTATTTAAAAAAATGTAAATGTTTTGCTTCTTCTGTTCTATTTAATGGGGAGCTTTGATACTTTAGATATGTACTAAGTAACATTATTTTGTATAGTAAAGCCTTGGAACATCTGAGATAATTCTAACAATGATTTGTGACTTGAATGTCATTAATTATTTGAACTGTTTGCAATGTTGATGCTTTAGAATTGCTATATAAACTGCAATGTTTATGTTTTGATGCATTTAATTTGCTATGAAAGGACGTTACATTTAAAAATGGATTGTGTTCACTTTAATGCACTCGGTTTCCAATACTTAGTTTAATAGATGGTAATTAGCCATTAGCTGTGATTGGTTGTGATGTGTTTTAAAAGAATTATGTTTAGCAGATTTTTTTATGACTGATGAAGCATAGTGGGACTACGCAAAAGCGCTCACATTTTTTATAACTTCATTATTGAATAAACTTTCTTTTTTTATGTTGTTTGCTGTGCTTGTCCTTTGCCTGCTTGGATCTATCATAATGTGGCAAGATTGTTGCACTGGGGATTGTGGAAACACAGAAACATACAGGTAGCTGAAAAGCACTGGAAACATGAACAACAAACAGTTACTGAAAATGAAGAAAAGATGATCACAAAAAATAATCCAATATGTACAGCTAATAAAGTTGAAGTAAGAAAACCAGATATATAAGTCAAAAAAGGAGAAAAGTAACAATTATAATAGAAATACCTGCACCTAACAATCAGAGTGTCCTGAATAACAAGCGCAGCACTTGTTCCTAAAAGCCTGTAATCCAGTTCTAACAAGAATGGAGAAAGCAGAAACCAAATATTTGAAACATTACTTACTCTCTGTGGATGTTCAGCAAATGTCAAGAAAGAGCACATAGAGCTTACAGGAATTCCCAAGCTTCAAATACACCAAGACCTGTGTATGTCAAAATATTAAACTTCCAAGATGTGAATAAAATACTTCTAACCATAAAAAATCTGGAGGATCTATAATGAATTAGCAAACAGTAGTAGTTGTAATATAGTGGTGTCTAACTGTAATGATCTATAAAAATTAAAATGCAATTGTAGGAATGTTTTGAAAGATAAATAGCTGACTAAAAAATGGCTTTTTTTTTAAACAAATGTATAATAACTGTGTGCTTATATTAAACTGTTAGTTGTTAGGTTTTGTTTGGAAAGTAATTATAATGCTCTAACATATTATTGCTATTTTTAAAGTTTGTTAAAAGTGAATTATTTGACATGTCAGGTACAATTAGTTTACATAGCTACTTGGGGAATGTTATCAATGTGAAAAACCTATGTTCATTCCTTAACCCCATACCTATAAACAAAGAAGAGATATAGTACAGGAAGTTAAGGAGATACTTAACAAATTAGTATACAATATACCCCATAATGAAATGATCTTCATTTAATGCCTCAAGAACAATTCTGTTATTGAAAGAGAATAGTGATCCCAAAATCCAGACAATTATAGGCCCATATCATTGTTGAATAGCTAGTAGATTAAAAAATAATAAGAAGAATAATATCAGAAGAACAGGATGGACAGACTACCACAGACAATGACACTAACTTCATACTAACTTATACTTAATATAAAAAGTAAAAAAATATGAACATATATGTTTTAATATTGATGCTCAAAAAATGAAACAAAAGTTTTTATAATTCTCCTGTACTTTGGATAAAAGGTTAGGATGGCTGCTTTTGCAGATTTTTACACAACTTAAAAAATCGAAATCCTTTTTTCAGCAATTTTCAGATAGACTGGGGAAATTTGTAGTAGAAACTAACTTAAACATAAAATCCGTATCACTTCAGGCTTTTAACTAACATTAAAAACCGTATCACCAGAAACTGTTGAAAAGAAGTTTTTTTTCAAAAAAAAAAAAAGCTCACACTTGTCTTAAAAATCTTCTTTTCAGGTTTAGCACTTCTGTATTATACAAAGTCCCTCACTAGAATCTGGAATATTGGGCAATGTTACAATTGCCTCATGTACACAGACAACCCCCTCCTCCTCCCATTCAAAGGGATCCAGTGTCTGTCTGCCTGGGATGACCTGGTCAAGGCTCCCTGAGCAGCACGGCAACTATCAGGTTTACCCTCATATCATGCATTCGGCCCCAAACCCGGTGCAATTAACCATAGGCAAACTGCTCTCACAATTTGTAGCATGCTACAGGCCACCCTCTCAAACGAAGAACTTCTCTAGCAAACTTCACACTACTCAAGACTGCTTTACAATAAGACAATAAAAGATACAGCATACCAGCAAAATCCAAAAAAACCTTGATCATTATTGATCAAAAAAAAAAAAAAATATGAGCATTCATAAATCATCCAAAACAGAGAGAAAAGAAAAATTGCTATAGAAGACAAAGACATCAGGCCTTCTTCAGCTATGTTAGAAAGAACGGTGGTGGAAACTCAGATATGCTCAGAATTAGTCCAAAATGTGTCCCCAGCCTGTGTGCTACGAATTCAAGAGGAACTAACCCGCACATAAGGCAGCTGTTTAATCTCCTTTTGACCTTGCAAAAGCTAAACACAACACCCCCCCCACAGTATATTTAGAGAAACTTACCAGCTTAAACCCGACCTGCAGCAATTGGGAGAGACCCAAAAGTATCCACTAGAGCAAGCGACTAAACCTTAGCACGGATAAAATAGGACATGCTGGAGGGATTGCCTTAGGGCAGATAGCCTAGTATAAACCTATGAACCTATGAACCTATGAACCTATGAATATTAAGAGGGGAAGCAGAAAATATTGTAATGTGGGATAAAGACACCCAGACAGTTCCAGCAGTAGCAGGAGCTACAACGCTAATTGAAAAGAATTTGCAAGCATTTTTAAATTTGCTACCAATACAAATATGACATATGAACTTCAAAAAGAGGCAATTCTGGGTGCATTGCAGGTGCTGAGAAGAGCACTCTTGGGAAACATCAAAGACTGAAGCAAAACTAATTTCATGAACTATTCCTGTTGCAGTTTTAGAAACACAAAAACAGTTGGAGAAATAAAAAAAAAAACAAAACCAAGAAACTAATGAAAAAGTAGAAGAATGTTCTACCAGCTAAAAAATATTTAGGAGAATATAACACGATGGCTCATAATGAAGTTCAAATACCAAGAAACGTATTTGAAGGAATGGTGTGAGGATATTAGATATTGTTATCTGTGCTAGCATGACTGGCTGAAGTTTTGTAAATACTTGTAAATAATTGTAAATTACCCTGTGTTATATATGCCAGCATGACTAGCTATAATATTGTAAATAAGTGCATTTTTTATTAATACATTGATTTGTGTAGGATGTTTGAATTGAGCATTGCTTTTCTGGATGACCAAATGTACATGTTTTTAGAAAAGAATTCTGAATGTAAGTTATGCCAGTCACCTGACCTAGATGTGATGGCATCATGTGCCAGAGCTGAAAGGAGCATAATCTCCACAGTATCTGTTTTGTTTACTTTTTAAAGTCTGAAAAGAGAGAGTAGAAGTCTCATAACAGCTTTCTGTGACTTTTAAAAAAAATTGCTATAAAAGCAGGTTCTGGGTCAGTTAGTGTTGGTGTAGTTGTTCAGTTGTCAGCTGTTGCTTTCCAGAGTTTTGCAGAGCTGTTCAGCACACATAGTTGGAGTTGCTATTCCAGTTGCTGAGGACCAGACAACAGCCCGAAGAGTGGACATATATTCTTATTTTGCCTTGCAGATGTAAGAATATCATCTTGCCTTGCTGATTAATTTGAGAGTTAATCTTTAGACAGTAGGCAGCTACAGCTAGATAGAGTTTTTCTACAATCAGTGTGAGATCTATCCTACAGTGTTATTTTCATAATTCTTGTATGTGAAACTCTTTGATTTATTGGAATGAGTTATTCAGTGTATTTATGTTTTTAAATAATTTTATTAAATATCTTGCTACCTTCTATTATAGCTGGTTATTTAGAAAGTACTTTTAGTAAACCTGAGATTGTGTATGCTTATTGTGATAACACCAGGGCCACTACAAAAGCCTTACTGCTTGGATTACATGCTACTATTTATATCAATATTTATTTTACCCAATATAATTGAACACTCCTTTTGAAGGGTGTTGTGGTATTTGACTGGTGGCACCCATTACCTTGTAATTTGGGAAAGAGTGCATAGCAGGTAAATCTGTGCCAGTCATTCCCAAGAGTGTTTGTATGTGTGGATATCAAATATTTAAGACTGAGTGCATCAAATATCTAGAACTGGGTCACAGTGCTCTGCAGTGGTTAGTGTAAAGACTAATTTGGGGACCTGGAGTGAAACATATAGTCCAGTCCCAGGTTTGGAGTTTGTTCCTGGTGTGCTCTTAGGGGAAATTGTATATTTCTAGCCATGCTTTCAATGATGCTCTCTTACCAGAGACAGTGGTGAGGACTGAGGCTCCTCATTTACTGCCCTGGGTTTAAGTGGGTTTGTCATATTATATGGTGCCAGCGGTGTGGGATTTTAATTGAGCTTTAGCAGCTTGTGGGTAGTTGTCACTGAGGTGTGTGCTCTCGACAGTTACAAGATAAACAGAATTTCATTTCACAACAGTTCTAATTATTTTTTAGTCAGTTTAGTCAGGGACAGGAGACAATAATGTTAACAGAGGATTATAGCAAGCTGGCCGAGGTGTGTGAAGCCAAAGGACTGGTGCATGCCAACCTGCAATGATCTTAGCCTTAGTTGCAGCCATAGAGCAGACCAGCAGCTCACAGAATATCCAGTTTGGCATTGGGGATAAGCAGTCTTCTGAGGCAAGACAGCGTACCTTTTCTTCAGAGGACTTAAAAAATTTGTTTGAAGTTAAGGAGACTCGAACTGGCAGCTGAAGAGAAACAGCATCAATATGAACTGCGACATTTGAAGGCTGAGGAGAAGGAGAAACACCATTAGCATGAACTGGAGATTGAGTAGAGAGAGAAGCAGAGTCAGCATGAACTGGAAGCCAAATGTTTGAAGACAGAGGAGAGACAGCATTAGTATGAACTGTGGCATTTGGAGACTGAGGAGAGACAGTGTCAGCATGAACTATGACATTTGGGGATGGAAGCTGAAGAAAATGAGAGGCATAAACAGCTTGAAAATGAGCTTCTAAGCCTTCAACAGGATCATGTAGTTAATGAGGAAGGGAATGACTGAATCCCAGAAGCCATGAAGGTCAGTAAACATTTTCCTCAGTGCAGGGAGGGAGATAACTTAGATAGTTTTATTTATATATTTGAGAGAGTATGTAAACAATATAATGTTGATCAAGGTCAGGATCAGTTCCTGACTCATACTCCATGGTAGAGCTGTTAATGCAATTGCTAAACTGTCTAAGCTGTCTAATATTGATTGTTTGAATTATGATCATGTAAAACAATGTTTACTTGATTGCCTTAAATTAACTCCTGAAATGTATAGAAACAAGTTTCGTGAACATAGACCTAAGGGAGATGAAAGTGTATGTGACTACATTGCTGATTTAAGTACTTACTTTCACAGGTGGATGAGTGGGTGTCAGGTCACCACTTTTGAAGGACTGGCAGACCTTTTGTTGAGAGAACAAGCTCTCAACACTTTGCCTGAGGATATGAAGATCTGACTGGCAGACCGAGAGTGTAACTCTGAAAATTAGTTGGGGAGAAAAGGGGATCTCTAGGACACCAATGCATAAGAAAGGGATACCCAGTGCTGCCCATGGACATAAGGGAACTCATGGGGGGGCAGCCTAAACCACTCCAACAGAGTTCAGCAGTAATAGAGGAAGCCACTAGTTCAAGCACACAGTCAAGATCAGGGATTAGATGTTTCAAATGCAATCAGAAGTGCCATGTAGCATACAGATGTCCACTGAAGTAAGGTGTGAAATAAAAGGTGAGGGATTCAGCAAGTGGGAATGACAGTATGCCAGTGATAAGTTGTCTGGAAACAACAGAGGTGCTAAATTATCAGCAAACTTTGTATCCTATCTTAGTTGATGGAAGAAAGGCGACTGATAAGAGAGAGACACAGCTTCTGATATAACCATTGTGAGGCCTGCAGTGGTTAAGGAGGAGCAGTACTTGCTTGGGCAGTCCACACCAGTCAGAGTTTTGGGTGGGACCCCATTCCAAATACATTTGGCCAGGGTTCATCTTGCCTGGGAGGGTGGAAAAAGGAACAATCAGGTAGGTGTGTTTGAGGATATCCCTGCAGATGTCTTAACAGGGAATGATTTTGACAGTGTAGTATCTTGGGTGCATACAGTGACATGCAGTCAAGCTTGGAGGCAGGCACGTAGGTCTAGTAGTCTGGGGGATACCCAGACAGATCTTATGCCTGAAGCTGGGGCTGGTGATGTGGTTACTTCAGGGAGGGAGCTACCTTGTAGCAGTGAGCCTGAAGGTGAACCACAGCTGCTGGTAGGTACCGGTATTTGCGGAGACATGATAACTGCAAGGACAGAGGTGAGTGGTGGCATCCAGGCTGACAGTGAGGCACTGTTGACCATGGATAGCAAGCTTCCTGTAGAAGGGGAACTAGGAGAGAGGTCACAAAAGTTGAGTTGAGACAGGAACAACTTTCAGACTCTAACTTATGAGACTTGAGGGAGGTAGCTAAAGTGGCACCTATTGCTCAAGAAAAAGGTGAGTCTGTATGCTGGAATGGAGAGTGGACCCCTGAGGGAGGGCTTGAAGTTGAGGTAATATGGCAATTGATAGAACCCAGAGCCTACGGTCTGGCATCTCTAGCTATAGCCCATCATATTTCTTTTGCAGATAACAAATGGTTACTGTATAGAGAGTGCACCCTTGAGGTAGGACTAAAGAGTGAGGTAATATGACAGTTGGTAGTGCCCAGAGCCTACTGTCTGACACCCCTTGCCATAGCCCATCATATTTCTTTTGCAGGTAATATGGGCATAAAGTGTACCAGGAGACACATTATGCAGACTTTTTATTGGTCTGGGACTGCAAAAGATGCAACAGGGTACTTGCAGGAGTTGTGAGTAATGCCAAACAATGAGCAGGAGGCAGGGACATAAGTTGTACCATGATAATGAAGTCTTATCATGATAATGAGGCCCTGGTGCTGAGTATTCACAGCGGATGGCAGGAAGAGTCTGAGGGGGGTTTGTTGACTGACCTTCTCAGTGAGGCTCGGATTGGCACTTCTGTGGGAGAAGTAGAAATATCTCAGTAGCTATCCCGTAAAGAAATACGAGTAGTGTTACAGGAATTTGGGGGCAGGGTCACTGAGAAACCTTGGTGTACTACCTAGTGCAGCACCATGTGGATACGGGACCCCAAAGGCCTATTAAGCAGGTCCCTTACAGGGTGCTTGACAGAGTCAAACAGACTTTGAAGGAGGAGATAAAGGAGATGTTGGAGCTGGGGGTAATCCAGGAGTCCAGTAATTCTTGAGCTTCCCCAGTAGTGCTGGTATGGAAGAAAGATGGTAGTGTAAGGTTCTGCGCAGACTACAGAAATTTAAACAGTTAAATGCGTACCCCATGCCTAGAACAGATGAAGCTTTGGAACAGCTAGGTGGGGCTAAGTATCTGACCACTATTGATCTGACCAAGGGATACTGGCAGGTGCCCTTGACTCCCATTACTACTGAGAGGTCAGCTTTTGCAACACCTTTTGGATTATATGAGTTTACAAGGATGTTCTTTGGGATGAAGAATGCCCTAGCAACTTTCCAGAGGTTAGTAGATCATATCATAGTAGGAGCAGGAGGTTATGCTCTCACTGATTTGGATGGTATTGCCATTTACAGTCATTCCTGACGAGAACATCTTCAATATGTCAGGAAGGTCTTAGGTAGATTAAAAAGGGCAGGGTTGACTATTAAGCCTAGTAAGCGTCAGGTGGGTATGGCAGAGGTCTTCTACCTAAGGCATTAAGTAGGGAGTTGTAAGATTAGGCCAGAACCTGCCAAAGTGGAAGCTATTCAGGTGTGGCTTGTCCCTGTTACCAGAATGCAGTTGAGAGCTTTCCTAGGGACAGTGGGGTACTATAGGAAATGTGTGCCCAACTATAGTACAATAGCTCAGCTCTGCAGAGGTTAGTGTGAAGACTCATTTGAGGACCTGGAGTGAAGCATGTAGTCCAGTCCCAGGTTTGGAGCCTGTTCTCAGTGTACTCTGAGGGGAAATTGTGTATGTCTAGCCCTGCTTTCAGTGACACTCCCTTGCCAGAGACAGTGGTGAGGATTGAGGCTCCTTAGTTACTGCCCCGGGTTTAAGTGGAATTGTCACAGATGGATTCAGAAATTTTTTGATCATCTTGACTATGAGACATGAAGCCAAAATTTGCCATGGCAGAGAAGCTGTTAAAGTAGAACAGTGTATCTTAACAAGGGAATAGGAAAGTACGCAAATTAGAAGCAACCTAAACATGAGGAAGATCTACATGAAAAGACAGGAACATTTTATCAAAGCAAGAAAAGGAAAACCTCTCATATGCAATAAAATACAGTGAAATAACTTTATCCAAATACAAATTAATTTGTACATGTCTTTCTTTGGAGGAAAATTAAAATCTTCAAGTGGTTAATTAAACCACTCACTCCCTCTCTGCAGCAGCCTGGTCTATCAAACTCAGCAGTGCAGGCAGCCAACCAGAGAGGAAATCCATTGCTATACAAATTCCAAAGCTGGGAGGACAGTCCTAAAGGGAAATGGGTCACCATGAAAACATGAAAAAAAAAAAGAGAAATAAAAGATGTTAATTAAATGAGTCCACGAACTAGCAAAGCTTTGAGTACTAGTCTGAATATATTTGCGTATTGCAGTTGTTTGTCAGGTGGCCCTGATGATGCAAAGCATTTTTATAGAAGAGACATGGCTGAATGCACCAGAGACATACAGGAATATAGTAACAAAATGTGTACTTTTGCTACTCATAGACAGATATAACATCAAAATATGTAAACACACTAGAACAAATGAATCTACATAAATCTGTATGCAGCATAACTTTAGAACAATTCTAATCCACATAATGGCATAATAGTTGATTGGTCTGAAGCAGTTTATAGAAGACAGGCTTCACTCATATTTTAGGAATTTTACTAAAGTCCCGGAAGTAGTATGAATGCAGTTAGATAAACATAAGATAGAGAAACTGCTCACATGAGTTTTGACTTTGATGACTTTGCAGGAAGAACTTGATACCTATGTGGATGACATGGGATGAATAAGTGTAAGAAGGGATGACTGTCTGATGTCCTCCTTGCTGAGATCGGACCATAACTCAGTCTTGTTTGATGTAATTATAAGATCAGATACTCCATCAAGCTCAAAAACTCTTAAGAATTTTTCAAAGACAAATTACTTCCTACAAAGTGATGGTATAAGAAGTTTCAAAGCCTCCTCAAATGCAGATAACACAGACTCCTATGGAGAGGTGTACACCAGAGCCCTGTATAACCACTTAAGCAGTTTTATAGAATTAGCTGTACCTAACTGGATTAAAACCAGTCCTTGCTGAAAAAATAAGCTACCCTGGTTGACTCCTAGTATAAACAGACAACAGAAAGAAACTAATACTTTCATGTTTAGACGTGGTCAGCTTTACTCTCGACCTTTTTGGATTAAGATAATTCAAATATTATCATTAAGATCTTTTTTTCTGAATTATTTATATATATTTATATACTTTATATGTATTCTGGTATATTATAATTACCATTGCTTGGATTACCTTTTTCTTTTCTTAAGCTACAGTTTTAGCTAACATTTTACACTTTTGTGTATTTTTTCAAACCATTGTTGCTACTTGCTTTCCCTTTTATTCTTTTCTTTCTCTGCCTAAATAAAAATTATAAAAATATAATATCTTTAGTCTATTCTACTTCTCACTTTATTTCCTCAAAATGCCAGAGAAGAGTTTCAAAAAATGTAACAAAATGCAGCCATAGGCTGCTTTACTCTGGTGCACATAACCTTTGTGTTTATTGCTTGGGCCTTGAGCATCTCAATGTTGACTGTGACATTTGTAAGAGTTTCGATCCGCGTGCATTAGTGGACAGAAGAAATAAACTTATTTTAAAAGGATTGCTTCCAACTTCTTTTTCAGAAACCTTATATGGGGCTCACTCCCCCCAAAGCATCTTTCAAGGATGTTCCTAAAATGTCCCTGAAGAAGTAGGGTTCTTCCACCCCATCATCCTCGGAGCCTCCTTTAAAGAAATCTAGACTGGACCTGAAAGCTTCCAGATCCAAGAAGTCTTCTGCCTTGCCTAAAACATCTTCAGATCAGGGTTCTTTGGTTCTGAAAATTCTACACTGGGTCCAATATTTCCTGTCTATTGACACAATGCCTTCAAGACTGCCATCTCCCTTCCTCAAGAGGTGAAGGTTCAAATCACCATCAATTGCATCATCTTGTTCATCCAGAAGTCTCAATGAAGTCAACATGGATAGAATGATGAGGAAGTTTCTCTAAATGCAAATTCAGATGGGGAGGTTCTCCTGGCTCTGACCCCTTTGAGTCAGGAAGCGTTAGCTAGATCTACCCCTCCAGTCACGGCTCCTTCTCTGATCTGACATTTAATTTTGCAGTCCTTGGATCCGAGTTTACCAAGACCATCTGGGTCAGATCCAAGACTTCTGGTGTTCTTGCATTTGAAGTTTTCTCCCAGTGGACCAGCTCCGACAAGTTCAGAGCCAATTGGCTCTCAGAGCCGTAGCATCCTGGTTGGATCTGAGGTGTTGGAGTTGACTCTGAAGTTTTCAGAGCCATCTCTGTCCCTTGAAGCCTCAGCCCTGAAAACCTCAGCTCCGGCCTCTGCCTCAGGTGAGTTGCCTTCACTGTGGATGGAGCCTGTACAACAGAAGCAGGACTTCTTGGTTCCATCAGCTTCAATCTCCCTGGGACAATCTGCCTTCAAGGTAGTGGAGACAGTGTTCTCTGCTTCATTAGAGAAGAGGAACTCTCCCTCCTTGCACCTACCTTCTATGTCCCATGTGTGTTTTCACCAAGAGTCTTGAAAGTCAACTCCATAGGGACAGCTAGTTCATACCCTCCAGACCACTCAGCAGAGTATTGCCCTCTCTTCCAATACTTCCCTGGAGCATCCCACTGAGGAAGTACCCCAGAAGAGGAAGTGCATAAGGAAGCACTTGGATTCCCCTCAGGAATCTGTTATGGAAGACACAGATTTTGATGAAGGGGAAGGGTTCCTCAGATCACCACCTGATGACCTCTCCTTTGGAGACATTCTGGAGATCCTCAAGTAAGGGGGAGGTTGGTCCTCCCAGAATCCTTTTCTTGAGGAAACAGTGTTTCTGGAGGCATTTGGATCTGGCCTGTCTACCTCCTGGGTGACTCACTGATGAGCTCATTGATTTGATCTCTCAGCGGGCATAGTAGGAACCTGATATAGTTGAAACCATCTCCAAGAGATGAGACCAAAATCTGGCACCTCTGACAGGAAGGGAACATTGGAGTAAGGGAGTACCTGTAGATCCTATGGTGGTGGCAGTGGCCACAAAGAAAGAACTTGCAGAACAAAGCTCCACTTTCCATCCCCCAAACACAGAGTTCAGGGCTTTGCACAGGTTTGGGAAGCATGTATATGCTTCAGCAACCTTTGCACTTTGGTCACTAAATTACCTGGCACACTTTACAAGGTTACAGAGAGATTTGATTAAGGAATTGTCAAATTTTCTTTTAGGTCCACTACTGCAGAGACTTAAGCTAAGGTAGCCTCACAGTTGGCAACCCTTTAATCCATCTCAAACTCGTCCATGAGTCTTATCTCTCATGCGGCTGGAGTACCTCAAGGGCAGGTGGTTCAGGCATCGCAATAAGGAGAGGCTCCTTTTGATGGATCTTTCCTGTTTTTCCCAAAAGTGAAGGATACACTCTCCAGGTGTGAAAAAGATGGAAAGACTTTGTCTGCTGTAGGAGTGTGTTTTTTGAGCCCCACAAAGGACCTTTTCTAGGAACTAACACGGGGGATGAAAGATGTGGCTCAAGAAATCACAGGGTCCTTTCCAAGATCCACATGAAGATGGTTTTCCTACAGGCAGGGTAGAAACAACAGTGGAAGACGTCACCCACACATTAGAGGTGGCCTGCAAAACCAATGGTCTAGAGACACTTTCTCTGACAGGCCCTACCAGTGCTCCTGAAAGGAGGCCTGATTGTCCCCCACTGGAGGCAATTGGGGGTCACTTATTCCTGCACCAGAGAGCCTTGTCTTGATATCACAAAAGACACTTGAGTGCAGAGGATTGTTTCCAGAGGTTATATAATTCTCTTTTTCCTTCCACCTTCATCTTCAAAAAGGTTTCCCAGTGTCCCACCCAATCAGAGGAAAACAGAAGCTCTTGAAATTCAACAGCTGCTAGAAAAAAAAAGACATCCAAGAAGTCCCACCAGACCAGAAAGGATCCAGAACTTGCTCAAGATTCTTTTTAGTGCTAAAGAAAACAGGGGACTGGAGACCAATTGTGGATCTCAGCAACTTGAAAACGTTTTGGCTGGTCACAGTCCAGTCCATACTGCCTCTTCTATGCAAGGACGATTAGATCAATAGATCTTCAAGATGCATACTATCACATAAAAATGAACAGGTGCTCCAGAAGGTTCCTACACTTCCAGATGGGAGACTGTCATTACCATTTCAGAGCACTGCCCTTTGGCCTCACCACAGCCCCCAGGGTGTTCACCAAATGCATGGCAGTGGTAGAAGCTCACTTGACACTGCAGGGATTCTGAGTGATTCTGTATTTAGATGACTGGCTCATTACCACTCCAACCAGGTATCTACTAAGAGTAGCAAGGAAGCAAGGGACAAGGTACTCCAAACTTGTTCCCTACTGGGAATAATAAATTACAACAAGTCTCAGTTACGTCCATCACAAACACTGGAAGTCATAGGACAGCAGCTCAATAGCATAACTTTGGTGCCTTGGTGAATATTTTACTTGACCCTGAAAGAGTATTGGACAATTCCTTAATCAAATCTCTTTGTAACCTTTGGATAAGGTCAGATCAGCTTTTACAAGGCCATCCATTTATATCTCCCTCAACCCACAGCCATAGTGACCACGGATGCATCCAAGAATGGGTGGGTGGGTGGCTGGGACACTCCTGGGGAAAACAGTCCAAAGCACTTGGCCCCCTGAAGAGGCAAATTTGCACATAAATGTTCTGGAGATGACAGCAGTGCTTTTAGAGTTGCATGCCTTTGAGGATGCTCTGCCTCTAGGAATAATTGCAATACAAATGGACAGCATGTCAGTGGTTTGGTAAATCAACAAACAAGGAGGAACCAGATCTTATCCCCCGTGTCAAGAAGCTCTCAGAGTGTGGCATTGGGCTATCTCATCCAATCACTTTCTGATATCAATGCACATTTGGAAGTCCAATGTGATAACAGACAAATTGGGCAGGTCTATTCTTTTATCTCACAAGTGGTCTCTCAACAAAAAGTGACAGAGGTAATTTTCCATTAAAAGGGCCAGCCTTGCTGCAATCCTTTTGTGTCTCCCCTAAACAACAAATGCAGCAACTTCTTTGCCCTAACCCCCCCTCCAGGGGAATCACTGAAGGATGATCTGTTCCACGATTGGCCCTCTGGTCTTCTATATGCTTATCCACCAACTCTATAATTCCCAAATTCATATAGAAAGCTGGAAGATTGAAGAGCAAAGTCATCCTCATTGCACCTTACTGACCTCAACAAGTTTGGTTCCCCTTCCTTTGGACTCATCTAATTTACCCACCTTGGATTCTGGATCCAATTCCAGACCTACTGTCTCACCGATAGGCAAGACTCACCCATATATCTCAAACCTAAAGCTGACAGCATGGTTTCTCCACTTCCGTTAAAAGCCAGACAATCTATGCTCTCATCTCCTGTCCATCACATACTTTTATCTTCCCACAAAGCTTCCACTAAGAAAATCTACGAGAGTAAGTGGAAGAGATTTGTTTCTTGGGTGCATCAAAAATGTATTGACCCCTTTTCAGCTGCTATACAAAGTGTACTAGAATTTTGGCAGAAATTTTTAATGAGAGAGCTAGCTCCTCTGCCATTAAAGTTCAATTAGCAGCAATCTCTAACTTTCAGGTAGGAGTTGACAATTCTTCTTTGGTGTCTGCAAAGATATGCAAGGCCTTTCTAAGAGTACTATTTTACTTAGACCACCTTATAAAGATCTTACTCTTCCATGGGATTTGAACCCAATACATTAAGTAATGTATATAATTAATTAATAAATTCCTCATTTGAACCAGCTGCAAAATGTGAGCTTAATTTTTTTTTCTTGGAAGACCTTATTTCTAGTGGCCATTACCTCTGTCAGAAGACTTTTAGAATTCCAAGCATTATCCTCTAAACCTTCTTACTTGGTTTCCCATAAGGATACGGTGACATTAAGAACCAATCCTTTTTTTTCTTCCTAAAGTGTTGTTAGAATTCAGTATCAATCAATTTATTAACTTGCCTGTTTTCTTCCCAAGATTTGAAAACAAAGGTGAATATATGTTGCATTTACTAGACGTTCATAGACAACTGCATTTTTACTTACACAGAACAAGAGACATTAGAAAATCTGATCAATATTCATATCTTTTGCAGATAACAAACTGGGCAAGTCTGTCACAAAAGTGACATTGGAAATTGGATTACAGACTACATAGCCTTTGTCTATAATAAATCAGGTATTCCATTACCAAAACCTTTAAAAGCTC
The DNA here is from genome assembly GCF_019279795.1 of Protopterus annectens. Taxonomy (NCBI): domain Eukaryota; kingdom Metazoa; phylum Chordata; order Ceratodontiformes; family Protopteridae; genus Protopterus; species Protopterus annectens. The sequence goes on from NC_056732.1 coordinate 1,632,800,625, forward strand.
AATCTACAAGGTCCATGCCAACCTTATCAATATTTTTATCCAACCTTTTACGGGGACATTTGCATGGCTACTACTTGGGCTAATCCTCATATTTTTATTACTCATTACAAATTGTATCTGTTCTTAAGGGGAAGAGCAGCCTTTGGTTCAACTGTGCTCAGGAATATCCTTCCTTACAGTCCACCTGGGATATAAGGTAGCTACAGATTCTATCCCAGTGGCTGAGGAATAAATGAAAATTGACAACATCAGATGAAGAAGTCATGTACTTACTATAATGTTCCATCTGTGTTGTCCATTTTCATTCTTCCTCAACTTCCCACCCACCAACCCTCAACCTTTGACATTTTGGACTTCTGGAAGAAAGAGATGCTGCTACGACACCACTGTGTCTTCTATGGAGCTCCATATATTGGTTTCCTTTCTTAGGAACACTGTTCACATAGTTACTATTTATATCAACTAGCAAATAAGATCTGAGGTAAGTCAAGAGTTGGTGCATTATAGGTAGGGAGGAGTCTGAGAGTTCTAGTTGACTATGAGCTATAGTATTGGCTGAGTTGGATCTGTGGATTGGATCCGAACTGAATAGTTGAGGAAGAATGAAAATGGACAACACAGATGGAATGTTATAGTAAGTAGATAACTTCTTTTTTAAGAGAAAGAAGGAACTGACTCAGCAAAGGAAGAAATCCCTCTCTAGCTTAAACAAACAAATTAGAGATTGTGTCAAGTCCTCCAAAGCTAATTACAAAAAAAGATAGCCTCCCTAGTTAAGGATAATCACAAGGCATTCTTTAACTACATCCAAAATCTAAAAGGGAATACCCAGCTATGTGCTGAACTGGTTGTGGATGGCACCACCCATATTCAACCAGAGGTAATAGCCAACCTCCTAGCTGACAGATTTGGAGCAAACTTTACCCCCCTCCCCCATCCCATCCAGTCATCCCCCAAGGTATACCTGCCACTATTCTGCAGCCTATTATCTCAAGAGAGAAAGTCACTTCAGCATTCTCTAAGGCCAAAAACATGGCATCGATGGGACCAGACAGCATCCCAGGTTGGCTTTTAAACAACTTAAAACATAACCTAGCAGACTGACTTGGATTCTTGTTTAACAACAGCCTGCAAACTGGCTATGTTACAGCTGAATGGAGGACAGCAACAGTAATCCTTCTGCATAAAGGGGGACCATCAACCGACCCTGGGAATTATAGTCCCATAAGTTTGACTAGCCTCATCTGCAAGACTATGCATTTAAGAATATTAACACGGACAGAGGTAATCTCCAAACTCTGGACCCAAACCAGCTCGGATTCATTAAAGATAGATCATACATGTTAGACATGGTTGACTTTGAGAAAAGCCCTGGATGAAAGAAAGACAGTGCATACTGTCTATCTTGACCTAACCAATGTATTTAACACAATCCCCCACTCAGGTATTATAGAAAAGCTCTCCCAATTTGGAATTAACCCCTACATTACCAGCGGAGTAGCCAACTGGCTCACTGATAGGGCACATACTGTCAAAGTGGGTTACTTCACCTCTAGTAAAAGAACATAAACCAGTGGTGTACCACAAGGTTCTGTGCTGGGCCCTTTACTATTCAGAATTTATTTCTCAGACGTCCAGGCAAATTTGGACAGCCTGTAGCTTGACCAAGTTCACTGATGATTGCAAATTGGGAGCAATCATTGAGTCCCCCAATGATGTTAGTATACTTCAGACAGGGTTAAGTCAGACAAATGATTGGCGCCAAAGCTGCAGATTAAAGCTAAATGCAAAAAAAATGCATTATTATTCCCTTCTGGAAAGCTGCCATCCCTGTTAATTACATTATAGACAGTATCCCCTAAGTGTGTAGACCCAGTGGTATGTTATCTGGGTACTCAGGTTGATATCAATCTGAACTTTGACCAGCACGTATTCACAGTAGTAAGGAAATCCTTCTATGTGGCACATCTTATAAGTGAAGGCATTGCATCTAGATCTAAAGGTGTTATAATTCCATTATACTCAGCACTCATTAGACCAGTAATTGAGTACAATGCTCCCTTTTGCATGTACCTCTGCAGACACCTGCAACAAGTGGAGAGACCACAGAGGTTTCTCACCAAGAAATTACAGGGTACACAAAACAGTTCAGAAAGACTAAAAGCCCTGCTACTGTATTTTGTGTCTTACAGCTTGCTAAGGAGTGATCTGTGTCTGGCTTACAGGGCAGTCTCAGACTCAGCCCTGATGGAAATGCTGCACATTTGTAGATCAAACTGCAGGAGGGTCACTCGCTCCAGGGATCTTAACCAAGCCTCTAACATAAACAGGTCATGCTGGAGAGATAGATACATCTCCCAGTGACTGCAACTTCTCTAGAACAAGCTTCCAATTCATGTGAAACAGAGCCCCTCCCAGACCCTCTTCAAATGCAGCTTAGATCAATGGATGGATGACTGCAATTCACTCATAAGGTGGTGGCTATGTCCCTCCTGGACAAAGAGGGTCACTATTAACTACCATAGACTCTTACATCTACGAACTTCACTCATGTAACCACCGACAATTGGGGCAATGAGGGATAAATATGGCTAGGTTTGCAGGGGCTCTAGGGGCATTAGCCTAGTAACCTCCTATGAACCTATGAAGAGGAACCACATGCCCACAAACAAACCCAAAAGCAAGCTACGAATGATACTTCAATTTCATGGTCTTTTATTTATTTAATTTTATTTTTGCACATTTTGCTTACAGTTCTCTGGTGAACATTAAGCTTAACACTGGCTTGCCTGATCCCTGAGAAGTAAGAACCCTATGACCTTTTTATTCCATCCTTTTGGCAGGAGGCAAGCAGCAAGAGTAATACTATCATCCCTTATCCTATTTAGGGAATCAGAGTTTGTTTGTTTGTTTTTTTTTCCTTGGGGGGTCCTTTCTGTACCCATTGCACATAGCTGCCATGTCCAAAGGGATGGCTGCAGTCAAGTGTTATGGTCATAAATAACTTTATGCAACACAGCTTAGCAGATTAGAATACTTTTTTATTGTAAAACAATACATGTACATGGGAAACTAAGGACACAATGTTTTGATTCATTGAACAAGGCACTGTGATTATTTTACACTGTAAAACCTTCTGAGCAAACATTTTGTTATCTATCAGAATCTAGCCATAGACCAACTAAAACTAAAGACCTCTATGTTATTATGTTAACTAAAGAATTTGCCGACCCTTTATGTGCGCCTTTCCTTAATAGGCACAAGTTGTGATCTTCCACGTTGGAAGTATTCATATTGGCACTATCTATCTATGCTGGCACTAAAAAGTAGAAATACTTCATCACAGCCCTAAGCTGTCAGGATCCATCTTGAAACAATATAAATTCCATTTTAAGAACAAAATATTGTATAAACACTAAACATCTTCCCTTCATACATTTTCCTTTTTCAGAAGTTATGTATGATGTGTCTCCTGTTTCCACTAGTGATGTCCCCTTAAAATGCCCTTCCCTCTTGAAGGAAATTATATTCATAATCCCTGGTCTCCACAAACGTTTTTAATGTGAAATTCACAAACCAGGCATGTACTCTTTAACTATGACTCTAGGGAGAGGCAAGCCGGCTGTGCTATCACTCCTTTCTTTTCCCTGAGAGGTCCTCTAATCAAAGCTTGGTTGGGTCACAGTTTCTGCTTTATCCCTCTGCACAACTAACAGTAATTTTTCATGATCCTCAGTTAACAACAACAAGTTTACTGTTGTAGAGAGAGAGAGAGAGATGATAACAGCAAACACCAGGGAGAATGAGATAGAATAATGGGACAATTCAGCAAGAAATGTAAGTGCTGACAGTAACATGCAAGATAAAACACTTTTTGTATCTTCTGCTCATAACGTGCAGAATTTGTCTCAGGATGAGGGTATCTCAGCTGATAAAACATGAAAAGAAATCTTGCATACTGCAGCCAGGGGAAACCTCAGATACTTTGATGTATATTTTCCACGATGTATCTATCTGAGAAATGCAAATATATAATCCATAACCTGATGTTTTTGCCCAGAATGAGTGTAATAATAGTGACAACCAGACCATTATTAAAGCACATGATTACAGTTAAAAAAGACTAAAATGTAAATTTGCTGCTGGACTGTGCTCCCTGGAAATATTTACAAGCATATTTCTACTGGACTGTGCTCCCTGGAAATATTTACAAGCATATTTCTATAACACTTTCTTTGCCTCTAGAACACAAGTGGTGCCACAGAAGGACATGAAACCATTGAATGTGTTAATATAAAGGTCTTCATTAAAGAAGTCAGGCATCATTGTTCCACCTATTAGAAATCAAATTAATGAAAGGGGATATTGATTTTTCCAAACAATGGAAAGTCAATTAATTTAAATATGTGTAATTCAGTGGATAGCCATAAAGGCGTCAGCCAACAGGATAGATTTGGTTAGCAAAGCAGCAGGCATAGGGGAAACATTGTGGTGATGACCATGGAAAACTAAAAGCATTTGCATTTTGATCCTTCAGACAACATGGATGACTAGCTGTGTTGAACAGAATTAAACTCTGCACATACGGGTAGTAATTTTTGTGACAGTATTGCACAACAGAAACATATATTTAAATATCTTAAGTATATAGACATGCATGTATATGGATTGGGAGCTTTTAGACAGAAAGTTTAGCATTAGAAGAACTGACAGCAACATGAGCAGGTTTTCAGCTTTTATTCATTTATAGGAATGGGTTGTGCTTGTCAAGTAAAGACTGGTATCTGTTTTTATGTTTAAAGGTATGAATATTTTATTTTCTATTTTACATTTTCTTTCTTTATTCTCTCCTTTTAGTTGTGGTGTAGTATTATGTGTGATTTTTGCTGATACTAATAATGTAGAATGGTTCTGTGTTCAATGGGACTTTCCCTGATGTTTGTCACTAGAAGAGGCCACAGAGGTTCCTCACTAAAAGAATACAGGGCTTAAGAAAAATGTCCAATGCAGACCGCCTCAAGGCTCTTTCCCTATTCTGTCTCCTACAGGCTTTTGAGGGTAGATCTATGTCAGACCCCACTCTGATGGACCTCCTGCATATCTATAAAACAAACAGCACCAGAATTACTCGTTCTAAAGACTTAAACATTGCCTGTGATATAAATAGGACCTGCTGGAGAGACAGCTGTGTATCTCAGAGACTGTCCCATCTCTGGAACAGGCTCCCCATATATGTGAAACATAATTCCTCCCTAAACCAATTCAAGTGCAATGGACAATTGGATGGGCAACAGGAAATTCAGCCCTGGTTTGGCATCTATGTGTCTAATTGACACAAGCAGCCTGTAAATGGTTCATCACCAAGGCTCCTGCTTGTAAATGTTTAATCTTTCAAGCCCCTGCTTACACTTATCAAGGGTACCAGAACTTGTCAGAGATGTGGGATGAATGGCTAGGTTTAAAAAGGCCCTTGTGGTCGTTAGCCTAGTAAACACCTCTGAACCTATAAAACTATAAAAAGATTTGTATTTGTGAAGAACTATTGCATAAATTTAGGCAAGGGAATATGAAGAAAATGAAAGCTAAAAAACTCAGCAGACGGAGGAAGACTGGCAAGAAAATAAAGGCAGATACTATAAAATTGTTAGATAAAAACAAGTTTCAATAGAAAATAGTGAGTAGACTTCAAGGAAATTATGTCAATGCAAAAAGCATATTCTGGAAGATTTGTTTACATTTTCTGGAATACATAAATAATGTGAAACATGTATCTTAACTGATGATTTTTATAGCCAGTAGTTTCAAATTGAAGAAATTTGGGGAAACAGCTTTCGCCAAGGATGGGGTTTTCTCTTTTCTCCCCCGTTGAGCTGCCTTGGGTGTATGTGGTGTCCATCCACATGGGTAGTGCAGGGGGCTTACTCCGCTTACCTTCCAGTGTGTGCTGAAAATGATTTAAGCTGCTTTCTTTACGTATCAGCATCCCTTTTAGGAGCTGTCAGCTGAGTGACATGATTAATAATTTAAACAGGAGAAAGAAGCAGATAGAGAGAGGGAGTTTAAGAAAACAGAGCTCCATTTTTTTGGGTAGGCTAAGTCCATTGATAGGAAATAATAATTGGTGAAGATAGGGTTAGTAGAGGGGATGAAGTCTTAGTGGATGCCTGAGAAGATGATGTTTTAAAAGTGAAGCTGTGAAGTAAACATTCTGTATAAACAATATAGACTGAAGAGAAAATGAAGAGTGAAAAGAACTGTGTGATCTAAAGGAGAACATTTATATATTATATTGTTCCAAGAATGCATCAGGGCAAATAATGCTTCCTGAATGGGAAAACAAGAATTGTTGACCTAATTAAGTGTCTTATAAGAATTTCTGACAGCTGCTTTAAAAGTAGCTATACCACTGAATTGTTTAAAAGCAGTCACAGAATTAGTGGAGTATTTTCAGGCAGAAATCACATTGTCAATATTTTTAAGTAACAGAATTAAATACAGAATAGCAGATAAGTAGATGTTGGTATTAACACTGTCCCATCTGGAAGTCTCAAGTAATTGCAGCCAACAATCCCCTTTATATAAGAATGTAGTAAACAGATTGGTAGGGGGCTTCAGTACTCATAAAATAAGGGTTACCTTCAGGCTTCAGCTGCTCCATTCATGGATGGTTATTTTCAATTTGCTCATATATGTTGTACAATGCTGTTTACCTGTATCTGTTTGCTCTCTCCAAGCTGCAGCAATATGTGTAGACTGGAATTGTACTGGTTGTTGTTGTTTACAATATCACACTGTGTCAAAGAAAGGGGTGAGACATTTATTTTTATTTTTATTTTTAAGTAAGGACACCATTTTAGAGCTTTGGTGACCTTAGAGAGAACATAATAAAGAAAGTGGGGTACAGGAGGATTCCCACCTCTGAAGCACTTTATTTAACAACATGCATGCTGTCCTTGTTTTAAGCAAGCTTCAAGTGAAGTGCACATTTTCATGTTATGTAAAGTCCAGTAAGTGGTTGCATGCAACAGAAGATGCAATGTTATAACCTGAGCAATCCCTCCTCAAATCTCTTTCTCTGTACTCCCACAGTGAGCTTAAAACCTCAAAATTCCACTTTTTTCTTCACAGATATAAATTTACAAGGTTACTGTAATTATTTTCCTGGACGTTGCTGCCTATCATTACTAAAGAACTACCATTTTGCATTAGTTATAAAAATTATCAGTAATAAACAATGGTTTACTCTACTCTGTTATTTCCCAGTACTGCCTAGGATTAGCCTTTTTTTTCATTTATTCTTTAATTTAGTAAGTGATCTGGCCATCGTCAGCTTTTCAGCCATGACTCAGGCCACTAAGCCAAGGAAAATGCAAGATGCTGACTCTTGTTTTAGGAGCTGGGAGGAAACCAGTGTACCCGCATAAAAAACACACACAAACACAGGGAACAAAGACCAACTCCACACAGGCAGTGACCATAGATCAGGACTGAACCCTAGTTTTTGGGAGGTAGAAATCATAGCTACTGAATCATCACTCTGCACTTGAAAAAGGTCCACATGGATTAAGTAAATCAATCAATCAATAAATAAATAAATACATACATACATGCATGCATACATACATATAGCATTTGGGTTATAAAGTATTATACTTGAAATGAAATAGTGCAAGGAGACAAATACAAGGAGTACATAATGATGTTTATGTTAAGGAGATTAATACAAGGAGTACATAATGATGTTTATGTTAAGGAGATTAATACAAGGAGTACATAATGATGTTTATGTTAAGGAGATTAATACAAGGAGTACACAATGATATTTATGTTAAGAAGATTAATACAAGGAGTACATAATGATGTTTATGTTAAGGAGACTAATATAAGGAGTACATAATGATGTTTATGTTAAGGAGATTAATACAAGGAGTACATAATGATGTTTATGTTAAGGAGATTAATACAAGGAGTACACAATGATATTTATGTTAAGGAGATTAATACAAGGAGTACATAATGATGTTTATGTTAAGGAGATTAATACAAGGAGTACATAATGATGTTTATGTTAAGGAGATTAATACAAGGAGTACATAATGATATTTATGTTAAGAAGATTAATACAAGGAGTACATAATGATGTTTATGTTAAGGAGATTAATGCAAGAAGTACACAATGATATTTATGTTAAGGAGATTAATACAAGGAGTACATAATGATATTTATGTTAAGGAGATTAATACAAGGAGTACACAATGATATTTATGTTAAGAAGATTAATACAAGGAGTACATAATGATGTTTATGTTAAGGAGATTAATGCAAGAAGTACACAATGATATTTATGTTAAGGAGATTAATACAAGGAGTACACAATGATGTTTATTTATTTATTGACATTTGTTGATGGGGAAAGTCCACTGGGTCAGAAACCCATTTTCAGTGGAAGCCTGGGGAGAAAAGCTCCACAGTGAGTAAAATAACAACATCAGATTACAGAAGATAGGTAGTTGTACAATTTTAGAAAGGAAGACTTTAAACTATATAAAAAATATAGACATTGATTATCACATTATAGCAAACCTTTTTACAAATACTGTAACACCTTCTATTTAAAATAGAGGTGAAGGTAAAGACATCTTGTAAAAAAAAAAGAAATTATATTTAATTCAATTTACGTACATTGCCTTAAAAACTGAGATATGCACTAATACCTACTCACTGTTTCTTTTTCACCAGGGGAATGAGGGAGAAATAGTTGGTGAATTGGTCATTAGTGATTGGTTTATGTTAAGGAGATTAATACAAGGAGTACATAATGATGTTTTTGTTATAATATCATTAATTACTTGGTGAGAAAAGATAAAAATATTATTTATTTTGTACTTGCTTTTACTTTTTTACTTTAATTCATAAATATGTTGTGATGTAAGCACTGATGATGATTTTGAAGTTCTGATCGAATGTGAAACTCCCCTACTCTTTTTAGTGAGTGCTGTGGATATTTGGCATCTACTAGTGGTGCAGCCAAGTAAGGTATTTATCAGTTGGATTTTATAGAGAAAAATAAATGGTTAACAACAGAAGATGTAATTAATAAATATAATCTTTATTGGCTATATAATTAAATTGTTAGTAATCTTGGTTTTAATTTTAATAAAAAATAATCATTTGATTAATAAGATTCAAAATGAAAATATACCATCATTGACTGATTATATTATTAATAGTAATGAAAATATTATTCCAACTTTATTGAATTTAAATAAATTATTATTACATAATAGTATTAAGACTGATGATTATTTTTGGAATTTTCTCTTCAATGATAATTACATATTATAAATAACCATTCTTCAAAGAATATAATCTGAAAATCTGTTGGTATTACTTCATCTAGTATACATTGTAAAATACTTACTTGGAAATATTTACATAGTACTAAGGCATTTTGGACTTTGGTGTTGCTTTTAATGTCTAGAACATCAGGTAGCTGTAGAACTGTGGTGCACAACAGAGCCAGTACTGGAAAAGGAATCCAAATACCTGTGGTGGAACTAGAACATCCAGCCATCTGAGCTTTGTAGACTCAATGGTGGTGTATTTCTTGCTGAGCCAATGACATTATGTAGCACTATTGGAGACAAGATAAGTAAGATTCTAATGAAATACGGCTGTCATAAAAGCTTTTTAACACAGTTTTTATAAGATAAAGGATTTGGGGCAACACCCACACTTACACAGAAATTGTTGATATGCTGTTTTGATTCTTTAACAGAGTGAGGGAAGTTACATAAGGAAAATGATGTATTCTATGCTAACAACTGCAAGAGAAAGGAAGAAAGTAATATAAGGCGGCATTAGGGTTGGTTTATAAGTTATATGTATTTCAACACAGATGGCAGGAAAGGTATAATGAAGAAATAAAATGTTGCAACAAGTATTTTATACTTGAAAAAAGTAGAGTATTAGGACTATGTAAAAACGCTCTGACGTGACTTGCGTCATCAGAAGGACAGTGTATTCAATGGAGAAAACAAAAAGGTCAACTTTAAGGACAAGTAGCACCATCTGGCAGTCTGTGCACAAGAGCCTGACTATGAGTTCATAGGTTAGTACGAGGCTAACTGCCCTTGCGAGCCATTTTAAGCCTAGCCAATTATCCCCTTTGAGATTCAAACCCTGCACCTCGTGTTTGTAAGACAAACACCTTAACCATTAGGCCACCCTTCCAAGCCTCTTTGTAGTCCTTAGTTTGATTTCTTCAGTGTTCACTTGTCTACTGTGTGACTCAGAGCAAATTACTTAATCGGATAGTGCTTTTGGTTCCCCCCTAAAAAGGAGCATTTGTCCCCAGTGGGCTTACCTGATTAACAGATAATAAGTAAGTATACGGAGAATAATGCTGAACAAACAGAAGTAATTACGACAGAACTTAAGGACACATTTTTGAATATGTTTAGTAGCCTAGACCAAAGGTGTGTGAGATTTTAACAGTAAGCATTAAATGAAGTTATTACAAAGAGATTACCTTAATGGAAAAGAAATGAAAAGCAGCCAAAGAAAAGGTGGTCAGTGTAGATGGTGTACTGGTTGAAGTATATCATTAAAAAGAGGTAACTAGAATATAGTGTAACTCATATAAAGTAGTGATAAAAAGAAAAATACAGAAAATCAATATTTAGCATTTCTAATCAATAAAAGCAGTTATATATTGTTATTGGTCAGTTCAAAGTGAATTGTCTATTGGTCTGCAATCTTTCCTAATTTAATTTTGAGACAATTAAAAGAGCGCTTCACAATATTGCATATGGGTAATGGAAGCTCACTTATAGAAAAAGGTATTACAGCCTAGAGGTGGCAAGATATATTTTAAACATATTCTTAATTAGCAAAAATGTAATGTATGCAATTACTATTGACCTGCAAAAAGTTTTTGATTGATTTAGGGCTGACTAATGAGACTCTTAAGAGGAAATTTAGTTTACACTGAAATGAATATGTATTTATATAAATGCAAGGGTTACAGTCTGGTTGAGTAAAGCCATATATAACTAAAGGGATCGAGGACCGATTACATGACAACAGACATCTCTTTCACAATAGGTCTATTGACAGTGTTCAAACTCCAAAGGACACACCTGATAACCTTCATTTGTGTCTTAGGAGTCTAGTAATTTTACTGTTTCCAAATGCCTGGTGATGCTTCCTGTAGGTGTGGCAGATGGAAATTGTTGAGAAGTGGTGTGTAGTTCTTATCCTTAAGAGGTAGTCCAAAAAAGTTACAGATCCCAGTATCTTGTGCTACACAAAATTAATAACAGCAATGGCTCTAATTTGATCAATGACTGTGTTTGTGATTCTGCTTTCAAAGGAATAATCCTGTCAATTTAGCCATAAAACGTAACACCTTAGTGGATTCCTGTTCACCCTGTATATACCTTCTGCTTGTCTTTGGTTCCAGGCCTAAGACCTGAGTGAGTGAGTGAGTGAGTGAGTGAGTGAGTGAGTGAGTGAGTGAGTGACTGCTGTTATTAGTTACTACTAACAACAGGGGAAGATAATACAAGAAGCCTATACACAGACTCATTGTAGCTACTTAAAAAAAGAGAAAAAAAATCTCTGTATATAGGAGAAAAACTCCATGCATTCAATACAATTAAAGCATTCAAGCCTAGCAGACAGTGGCAGATTTCCATACAGATGGTATACAGACAGTATGTGACCAGAAATAAATGAGAGATCTCTCCTTCATGTGAGTGAAATACTTAAAATAAAGGAAAGAAAAAGGATTAAAAATGATAAGCACAATGGAATGGAAAGATTTAGTAAGCAGTGCGTGTGTAAGGTCCCAGCAGATGGTGCATAACTACAGCAAAAGGCTTATTTTCTCTATGTACACAACATACTTTGATAAAATTAGTGTCTGTTTCCAACCCAGGTTGGTTCAATGGCTTTAAATCAGGTGAAAGAGGGTCTACAGACAGTGAATGTATTCATCCGTTTTTCCTTCACCTATTCATCCTTCCAGGCTACTTTAAAGACATCCAAGCCTCCTATTTCTATGCCGATTTCTGTGTATTGGGATCCTAAATTTGGAGTTTTGTGTTTTTGGTGCAAAATGTTAGTGTGAGTTTTGATTATTAGCTCCGGTTTCAGGATCAGGTTTCCGTTACTGTGCAGTCATGATGTGAACATTTGAAGACTATCATCTGTATATTAAGCTATCTATTTCATCAGACAACCTACTTATGCTGTGCAGACCTTGGTTATTTCATCCCTGAACTACTGCAGTAACTTTTCTCAGTAACTTTTCTCTGCTGTTTTCAGTGCAGAGAATAACAGCTTTTATCCGGTGCAGAATTCTGTGATAAGGATCCTGACTGGAGCTTCATGGCATAGCCATATTGCACACATTCTTCATTCCTCGCACTCTTCCTGTTTAGGATAGACTGTGTTTATGATAAATCTTTAACACCCACCATGATCATGGTCCCAAGAATTCGATGGAGCTTTTAGTACCCTGGCAGCTACCTCATTTACTTTGTTCATCTGCCATGGGTCTATTGGCAATGTCCAGGTTTATGCATGACTCTGATGGGGGTAGGTATGTCCTGGTTTGTGCATGGCTCTGATGGGGTAGGTATGTCCTGGTTTGTGCATGTCTCTGATGGGGTAGGTATGCCCAGGTTTATGCACAACTCTGCTGGGGGTTAGGTATGTCCTGGTTTATGCACAACTCCGATGGAGGTAGGTATGTACAGGTTTATGCATGACTCTGATGGGGCTAGGTATGTATAGGTTTATGCATGGCTGTGCTAGTGGTACATATGTCTAAATTTATGCATGACTCTGATGGGAGTAGGTATGTCAAGGTTTATGCATGACTCTGATGGGGGTAGGTATGTCCACGTTTATGCATGACTCTGATGGGGGGGGGGGTTGTCCAGGTTTATGCATGACTCTGATAGGGGGAGGTTTGCCCAGGTTTATGCATGATTCTGATGGGGGCAGGTATGTCCAGGTTTATGCAGGACTCTACTGGGGGTACTTAAATGTCTAGGTCTATGCATGACTCTGATGGGGTTAGGTATGTCTAGGTTTATGCGTGACTCTGCTGAGGTAGGTATGTCCAGGTTTATGCATGACTCTGATAGGGGGAGGTTTGCCCAGGTTTATGCATGATTCTGATGGGGTTAGGTATGTTTAGGTTTATGCGTGACTCTGCTGAGGTAGGTATGTCCAGATTTATGTATGACCCTGCTGCGGGTACATATTCCAGGTTTATGCATGACTGTGCTGGGGGTAGGTATGTCCAGGTTTATGCATGACTCTGATGGGGGGAGGTATGTCCAGGTTTATGCATGACTCTGATGAGGGGAGATATGTCCAGGTTTATGCATGACTCTGATGAGGGAGGTGTGTCCAGGTTTATGCATGAATCTGATGGGGGTAAGTATGTCCAGGTTTATGCATGACTGATGGGGGGAGATATTTTATTTTTATTTTATTTTATTTTACATTTGTTGACCGGGCTAGTCCAGCTGGATACATATCCCTTTTCAGTAGAGGCCCGGGGAGAAAAGCTCCCAAACATTAAAATAGTTAAACACTACAATTAGATAGAAGTGTACATTTTGATAAGTTACAACCCGAATAAACATTATTTACATACTTAAAAAGACAAAGCATGGGATTAAATAGGTCAGAAAACGAGGAAATGTTTTGTTTGTAGATAGTATGAGAGAGAGAAGAAGCAGTACAATGTTATGGCTATGGGTAATTAATCTGGAGTTGGACAAGGGCATAACCAGTGGGACTTGATATATTCTCTAAGGTTATTTTTGAATGGTGTGAGTGTCGTCATGAGTCTAAGGTTGTTTGGAAGGGAATTCTATTGCTTTCCAATTGAGTTAGCATAAAGAGCATCCCCACCTTTGTTGTTAGATTTGATGGTTAGCACTTGAATACTATTTGATGATCGAAGGGAACTAAGATTATTGTATGGGGTCAAGATTTTGGACAGTGAGGGAGTTTTGGCAGGTTGATGAATTATTTTGAAGGCTTCCGTAAGTTGATTAAATTTAAGAAGATTGGGCAGTTCTAACCAGCCGAGATTTCTGAGGTTGTGGCAGTGGTGGGTACGAAAAGGTGTACCTGTTATGAATCTGGCTATGTGGTGGTAGGTGGTAGAAAGGTTGTAGATCTCACGTTTATTCAGGAAGGAAAGTACTGGGGAGGCATATAGTAATGTGGAAAGAAGATACGTTCGGGCAATGGTTATGTTAAGGTTTATGCATGACTTTGATGGGGGTGGGTACGTATGTATAGGTTTATGCATGGCTGTGATGGTGGTATATATATCTAGATTTATGCATGACTCTGATGGGGGTAGGTATGTCCAGGTTTATGCATGACTCTGATGGGGGGAGGTTTGTCCAGGTTTATGCATGACTCTGATGAGGGGAGGTATGTCCACGTTTATGCATGACTCTAATGAGGGAGGTATGTCCAGGATTATGCATGACTCTGCTGGGGGTAAGTATGTCCAGGTTTATGCATGCCTCTGATGGGGAGAGGTATGTCCAGGTTTATGCATTACTCTGATGGGGGGAGGTTTGTCCAGGTTTATGCATAACTCTGATGAGGGGAAGTATGTCCAGGTTTATGCATGAATCTGATGTGGGTAAGTATGTCCAGGTTTATGCATGACTGATGGGGGGAGGTATGTCCAGGTTTATGCATGACTCTGCTGGGGGTAGGTATGTCCTGGTTTGTGCATGGCTCTGATGGGATAGGTATGTCCAGGTTTATGCAGGACCCTGCTGGGGGTACTTATATGTCCAAGTTTATGCATGACTTTGATGGGGTTAGGTATGTCCAGGTTTTTGCATGACTCTGCTGAGGTAGGTATGTCCAGATTTATGTATGACAGCTGGAGGTACATATTCCAGGTTTATGCATGACTCTGATGGGGGGAGGTATGTTCAGGTTTATGCATGACTCAGATGGGAGAAGGTATGTCCAGGTTTATGCATGACTCTGATGGGGGTAAGTATGTCCAGGTTTATGCATGAATCTGATGGGGGTAAGTATGTCCAGGTTTATGCATGACTGAGGGGGGAGATATGTTCAGGTTTATGCATGCCTCTGATGGGGGTAAATATGTCCTGGTTTGTGCATGGCTCAGATGAGATAGGTATGCCCAGGTTTATGCATGACTCTGCTGGTGGTAAGTATGTCCAGGTTTATGCATGACTCTGATGGGGGGGGGGGTATGTCCAGGTTTATGCATGACTCTGATGGGGGAGGTTTATCCAGGTTTATGCATGACTCTGATGGGGGGGAGGTATGTCCAGGTTTATGCATGACTCTGCTGGGGGTAGGTATGTCCAGATTTATGCATGACTCTGATGGGGGAAGGTATGTCCAGGTTTATGCATGACTCTGCTGGGGGTAGGTATGTCTAGGTTTATGCATAACTCTGCTGGGGGTACTTATATGTCCAAGTTTATGCATGACTTTGATGGGGTTAGGTATGTCCAGGTTTTTGCATGACTCTGCTGAGGTAGGTATGTCCAGATTTATGTATGACTGCTGGAGGTACATATTCCAGGTTTATGCATGACTCTGATGGGGGGAGGTATGTTCAGGTTTATGCATGACTCTGATGGGAGGAGGTATGTCCAGGTTTATGCATAACTCTGATGGGGGCGAGTATGTCCATGTTTATGCATGAATCTGATGGGATTAAGTATGTCCAGGTTTATGCATGACTGAGGGGGGAGATATGTTCAGGTTTATGCATGACTCTGATGGGGGTAAGTATGTCCTGGTTTGTGCATAGTTCTGATGGGATATGCCCAGGTTTATGCATGTCTCTGCTGGGGGTAAGTATGTCCAGGTTTATGCATGACTCTGATGGGGGGTATGTCTAGGTTTATGCATGACTCTTATGGGGGTTGTTGTCCAGGTTTATGCATGACTCTGATGGGGGGAGGTTTATCCAGGTTTATGCATGACTCTGATGGGGGTAGGTTTGTCCAGGTTTATGCATGACTCTGATGGGGGTAGGTATGTCCAGGTTTATTCATGACTCTGTTGGGGGTAGGTATGTCCAGGTTTATGCATGACTCTGATGGGGGGAGGTATGTTCAGGTTTATGCACGACTCTGCTGGGAGTAGGTATGTCCAGGTTTATGCATGACTCTCCTGGGAGTACTTATATGTCCAGGTTTATGCATGACTCTGATGGGGGTACATATATGTCCAGGTTTATGCATGACTGTCCTGGGGGTAGGTATGTCCAGGTTTATGCATGACTGATGGGGGAGGTATGTTCATGTTTATGTGTGAATCTGCTGAGGTAGGTATGTCCAGATTTATGCATGACTCTGCTGGGGGTATGTATATATCCATGTTTATGCATGACTGTGCTGGGGGTCGGTATGTCCAGGTTTATGCATGACTCTGATGGGGGAGGTATGTCCAGGTTTATGCATGACTCTGATTGGGGAGGTATGTCCAGGTTTATGCATGACTCTGATGGGGGGGAGGTATGTCCAGGTTTATGCATGACTCTGATGGGGTTAAGTATGTCCAGGTTTATGCATGACTGATGGGGGGAGGTATGTCCTGGTTTATGCATGACTCTGATGGGTGAGGTATGCCCAGGTTTATGCATGACTCTGACTGGGGAGATATGTCCAGGCTTATGCATGACTCTGATGGGAGGAGGTATGTCCAAGTTTATGCATGACTCTGATGGGAGTAGGTATGTCCAGATTTATACTTGACTCTGCTGGGGTTAAATATATGTCCAGGTTTATGCATGACTGTGCTGGGGGTAGGTATGTCCAGGTTTATGCATGACTCTGATGGGGGTAGGTATGTCCAGGTTTATGCATGACTTTGCTTGGGGAGGTATGTCCAGGTTTATGTATGACTCTGATTGGGGAGGTATGTCCAGGTTTATGCATGACTCTGATGAGAGGAGGTATGTCTAGGCTTATGTCTGACTCTGCTGTGGTAGGTATGTCCAGATTTATGCATGACTCTGATTGGGGAGGTATGTCCAGGTTTATGCATGACTCTGATGGGGGGAGGTATGTCTAGGTTTATGCATGACTGCTAGGGATAGGTATGTCCAGGTTTATGCATGACTGCTGGGGGTAGGTATGTCCAGTTTTATGCATGACTCGGATGGAGGGAGGTATGTCCAGGTTTATGCATGACTCTGATGGGGGTTAAGTATGTCCAGGTTTATGCATGACTGATGGGGGGAGGTATGTCCTGGTTTATGCATGACTCTGATGGGTGAGGTATGACCAGGTTTATGCATGACTCTGACTGGGGAGATATGCCCAGGCTTATGCATGACTCTGATGGGAGGAGGTATGTCCAAGTTTATGCATGACTCTGATGGGAGTAGGTATGTCCAGATTTATACTTGACTCTGCTGGGGTTAAATATATGTCCAGGTTTATGCATGACTGTGCTGGGGGTAGGTATGTCCAGGTTTATGCATGACTCTGATGGGGGTAGGTATGTCCAGGTTTATGCATGACTTTGATTGGGGAGGTATGTCCAGGTTTATGTATGACTCTGATTGGGGAGGTATGTCCAGGTTTATGCATGACTCTGATGAGAGGAGGTATGTCTAGGCTTATGTCTGACTCTGCTGTGGTAGGTATGTCCAGATTTATGCATGACTCTGATTGGGGAGGTATGTCCAGGTTTATGCATGACTCTGATGGGGGGAGGTATGTCTTGGTTTATGCATGACTGCTAGGGATAGGTATGTCCAGGTTTATGCATGACTGCTGGGGGTAGGTATGTCCAGTTTTATGCATGACTCGGATGAAGGGAGGTATGTCCAGATTTATGCATGACTCTGATGGGGGTGGTATGTTCAGGTTTATGCATGACTGCTGGGGGTAGGTATGCCCAGGTTTATGCATGACTGCTGGGGGTAGGTATGTCCAGGTTTATGCATGACTCTGATGGGGTTAGGTATGTCCAGGTTTATGCATGACTCTGATGGGGTTAAGTATGTCCAGGTTTATGCATGACTGATGGGGGAAGGTATGTCCAGGTTTATACATGACTCTGATGGGGGAGGTATGTCCAAGTTTATGCATGACTCTGATTGGGGAGGTATGTTCAGGTTTATGCATGACTCTGATGGGAGGAGGCATGTCCAGGTTTATGCATGACTCTGATGGGAGGAGGCATGTCCAGGTTTATGCATGACTCTGATGGGGGTAGGTATGTCCAGGTTTATGCATGACTCTGATGGGAGTAGGTATGTCCAGATTTATGCTTGACTGTGCTAGGATTAAATATATGTCCAGGTTTATGCATGACTGTGCTGGGGGTAGGTATGCCCAAGTTTATGCATGACTCTGATGGGGGAGATATGTCCAGGTTTATGCATGATTCTAATGGGAGTAAGTATGTCCAGATTTATGCATGACTGATGGGGGGAGGTATGTTCAGGGTTATGCATGACTCTGATGGGGTTAATTTTGTCCAGGTTTATGCATGACTGATGGGGGGAGGTATGTTCAGGTTTATGCATGACTCTGATGGGGGTAAGTATGTCCAGGTTTATGCATGACTAATGGGGGGA